>NC_134554.1:44082468-44152728 GCF_025594145.1 Primulina tabacum
GTTTCTTTCTGTCGATCTGACTCTGTCGAAGTCTCGAACTCACTGCCTGTCAAATCAATCTGGCCATAACAATATCAAATACACTGTATCAATGTATAACTCAATTCAAGGCATGTCCTGATTAATACTCAAATCAAACATAATCTGATCCATATCAACGATATCATGATACAATCTCAATCAATACTGAATCTGATCAAAATCAATCTACTGATGTTTCGACGGCATAACAATACAGTCTTGATAACCCCGTCAACCTCAACATCACATATAAATACCACAACTCATAATCGATATCAATACTAATCATAATCTTCAATAATAAAATATCATAATATCAAATCTGTACAATCTCGATCATATTACTTCCGAAAATCATAACAATTATATAAATTGTCCGTTCTTCGATCTGACTTCAATTATATACTGATCAGTATACCAAAAACACAATATATCAGTCAAATCACAATTCCCCCAATATCATAATTTCAAGACATATCAAAACGTAGTAAAACTTACGTCCATTTATAGCCTGCGTCGATAGGAACACAGTACTGAAGTCGGATTCCAAATCAAACAGACGGATCAGAATATAAAGGCGTAAGGATTTTCTAAAAGATTTCTCGTTCCTTTCTTCGTTTTTACTGATCTGAAAGAAGGAAACTTATATATATATCTTGTGCATGTGTAAGATACGTGGCACACTCTTCTTCAATTATGGTTGGCGCTCGGGCGGTCAAAAATTACCGCTCGGGCGCCGAACACTCTGTTCGGTTAATCGGCTTGTGATGCTCTGGCGCTCGGACGGTCAAAAACTACTGCTCGGGCGCCAGACGTTCTGTCCACAAAATATTCTTGCTGAACACTGGCGCTCGGGCGGTCATTAACTACCGCTCGGGCGCCACACTTTCTGCCCAAAACATGCTTTTTTGGTGCATTGGCGCTCGGGCGGTCCTTTTCTACCGCTCGGGCGCCAACAGTTCTGTACAAATATTGATCTTGCATTGTGCTGACGCCCGGTTCTCCAATCGAGCTCCTACAACTTCAATTCTATCAATTAATCAACGTCTGATTACAGTAATTAAATCTCGGCATTACAGTGAGAGTGTGGGTTTGCTAGACACTGAATATGAGTGTTATAGGAGGTGTTAAAGGTGCCATAATATACATTAAGTTGGGGCTTACAAGTCAAGAAGTTGAAGGAATTTGAAATGCTTCTTCTTCTCTTGGCTGGCCGATTCTTTTCTTATTCTTGCAGCCTATACACGTTTATTTGCTAGCATGATGGATTGAGAAAGAATTAAGGTGTATTATTGTGTTTGAATTTACTAATAACTAATGAATTAAAGGTGAGGAATTGTATTCACCTTAAAGGCTATTTGAGTGTGACTTGAATGGATTTACTACACTTTTGAATTCTCTTTACCGAAATTATTACTCATTTGCATGGTATATTATTATTTAAACTTTGCATTTTAATTGTTTAAGGTTTTAAATACCCATTATACATTTTAGTGAATTAACACATTATTTAGAATAAAATCTTGCATGGCATTGCATGGTTTAAAATTTAAGTATTTAAATGCTATATTTAATTTCTTGAATATATTATACTTAGATTAATTCATCCCAAATTTGTTTACACATTTTAATTTAAACTTTAATTAAATATTGAATCTAAAATAACTTATTTAATAACTTAGCTCCAATTAATTTAATAAATCCTAAAACATTCTTTTTCTTTAAATTAAATTATTCCTTGACTTAAATTAAATTTAGGAATATTTTTTTTTCTTATTATTAATCTTATCTCTAATCTCCAAACTCCGGTCCAGCCTCGCGTATTTATCCTGAAAAGATAAAACTAAACATCTACTTTTAAAATAAATAATCATGACTTAACAATTACAAAAAAGAATTAAACACCTCATATATTTATAAAAATTCATTTTTAATTTAAATAGTAACAATTATGCATGGGTTATACGTAATCTGATTTTCGGGTTCTACACTGACAGTATCCATGTTTGTGAAATATAAAACATAATTAATATTAAAATAAAAATATAACAAAATTATATAAAATAGTATAATGCAACCGAAAAAAATTATAATTACATTAATAAAACATAAATAATACAATTAAAATATAAGAATTATTGAAATTACCTTTTCAAATGTCGTTGTACAGAATTTGTAATTAAATGAGCTACCAGAGTTTAATATCTGCAATTAATTACAAACATTATCAGATATAATATACATAAAACAATTCAATATAGAAAGAAAAAACATAGATTCGACTTAGACTCGGCGCAATTCTCCCAAATTCTGTTACTCAGCACAATTCTCCCAAATCAAATTCTGAATTACTGAGACTCGGCGCAATTAACTAAAATTCTAAGATTCGACAGAAATCTATCAAATCAAATTAGGAATTCCAATAATCACACGATCGACGCAAATTATGTAACACCTCTGACCGATTTCATAAAATAACAGCGAAATTTTTAAAATTTATTTGAAGGGAGGAAGGATTTAAAATTTCTTGACATAAACACATTTTCAATTTAAACAATCAAAAGTATATACATGATCAAATAAGTGTTGCATCAAAATAAAAAATATCATTTTTATCATGTCCAACAATGCTAACAAAATAGCCTTCTTCCTTCCATCTTCTATGCATATGACCTCGGCTCGAATAAACGTCCTGGCCCGTCACTCTTATCCGCATCACATGAAATAACTGAAATGAGTATAAAACTCAGCAAGTGAAACTCTTACATAACAATGTATACATATCATACTCTGTAAAACATGCTTTGAAATCATTAAATATCATCTAACTCTTTAAACATGAATAATATGTAGAACATTAACATAACGATGGAATTATTCTTTTATCTGATGGATTGATATTTCAATAGTATCTCTGTCTCTGTACCTATATCCCATCGATATAAATCGATTACTCTGTTGGGATATAAGCCTATGGTCGTTGATCAACTAATTGCATGCATCTCTGACTATCTTTATCAATCAAATAAATCAATTTGAACTCTCTCTTGGACATTAAAACAAACACTTTGCATACTCTTTCCTTTGCATTCCCTTTTACATAACTGAGACATAAAAATGCCTCTCATATACAACAAAGTATATTCTACACATAACATGAATCAAATGGAAGGGAATAGCATGTTAAAACCATTGAAATACAATACATATACTTCATGTGAGCACAAGGAATGAATTCCACTTACAACCAATAGAAAGCTTGAATCTAATCTCTTGGTACAAAACCTACAACAATAAACCATGTATTGCACCATCAACAACCCAATAATCAAACAACCATACCATAAAACCGATAAAAACAACACAATAATGAATCCCATAATTTCTCCAACACCATAATCCAAGAATAACTAAACCAAAGCTTACCTTAGCTCCTTGAACCCACAATGATCTTGTTCTCACTTCAAATACCCAACAAGAAGCTTGAATCAAAGGAAGAAAAGAAAGAAATTGAGAACCCTAGGTATCCCTTGAGATGAATAACTGAGAAGAATGGATGGAAATGAGTGAAAATGAGGCAAACTCTTGTATTTAATCACTTAAATCTCGAAAACACGACTTTACTGTTCACGACCGGGGTGGGCTACAGTTCATACTGCGGGTGCGCTAAGCAATCTGTACAACTTCCGAAAATCCAAAGGCGACGACCGCGGGTGCGCTGCTCAACAGACCGCGGGTGCGCTGAAGGTTCTGCCCAAACACGCGGGTGCGGTCTCTTTTCCAGTGCGGGTGCACTGATTCTTCTGTCCAATCACCGCGGGTGCACTGCATAATGGACCGCGGGTGCACTCTCCTCTGTAGCCAACAATATACTCTTTGCAACTAAATCGAATCGCAACGTCGCTTCTCCTCATAATTAGGCAACACTATCAGCAAGAAAGTTGCACCACTATGTCTTATCTAACAACTACAATTGGTCTCATACCAATTGGCTCAACATACAAATGATAATGAATTAAATCGCAATGACGCTACACTATGACTACACAACATTTATAATCAACAATACCATAAATCATAAATCCAAATTCTTAACATCTAAACTATACTTAAACTTAACCAAATAGTCCATAACATAAGAAATCTTAAACCGTACCGTTCACCAAGCTTGGATATTACAATCTCCTCTCCTTAAAGGAGTTTCGTCCCCGAAATTGACATCACTGCGCAAACAACTCAGGATACTTTCATTTCATCTCATCCCATGGTTCCCACGTGGCTTCTTCAATCAATTGATTTGTCCAAAGGACTTTAACAATGCCGATCTCTTTGTTTCTCAATACTTTAACTTTGCGATCCAGAATTTGGATTGGAATCTTTGGTACGTCAAATTTGGCGTCAAATCCAATGGCTTGTGACGAAGAACATGGGAAGGATTCGCAATATACTTCCTGAGCATGGAGACATGAAAAACATTGTGAACTCTATCAAGATCTGGTGGTAAGGCTAATCTGTAAGCTCGATCACCAACTCTGTCCAATATCTCAAATGGGCCAATAAACCTTGGACTCAACTTTCCCTTTTTTCCAAACCGCATCACACCTTTAAGAGGTGCAATCTTTAAGAACACATGATCTCCAACCTGAAACTGCAACGGCCTACGTCTTACATCAGCATCACTCTTCTGTCTTGAATGTGCTGTCTTCATCCTTTCTTGAATAACAGCAACAACATCAGCTGACTGTTGGACCAACTCTGGACCCAACATCTTTCTCTCACCAATCTCATCCCAATATAAGGGGGATCTACACTTTCTGCCATAAAGTGCTTCATACGGTGCCATGCCAATCGTCGTTTGGTAACTGTTATTGTACGTGAACTCAACAAGAGGCAATTTGGAATCCCAACTACCAGGATAGTCGATAGTACAAGCTCTGAGCATATCTGTAAGGCCCGAGATTTTATTACTGTAATCTGAGATTAATCTGAAATGATTTATTTTATTAATTGAGATAATTATATACGGAAGGATCAATCGGGAGAGCCAAAAGAAGATTTGACATGAGATGTAAGGAGAAGTCCTCGCGCACATGCACGACGTGTTGGGCGCACATGCGCGAGGAAGGCAGAACCTTTCGCGCATATGCACGACGTAGATGGAGCACATGCGCGGGGATGGGCAGAATGTTTGGCGCATATGCGCGACGTAGATGGCGCATATGCGCGAGCTGACAGAATGCTGGTTCGAACTACCGGCGCATATGCGCGACTTTGTGCAGAACATGCACGATGCCACTTGCCCTTGTATCATGTAGCATATGTATATATATATATACCTACATGCAAACCCTCCAGATTAAAAAGGAAAGAAACGAGGGATAAAGCTCCAAGTTCTCCTCGGGTGAGAAATTGAATGTCACGTAAAATTCGTCCGTCTGTTTTTGAATCCGATTACAGTACTGAATTCCTACCGACGCAGGCTAAAACTGGACGTAAGTTTGTTATGTTTAGACTGATTTGAATTCTGATATTGTCAGAATTGAATATGAATCAGATATAGTGTTTCTGCTACAATAGACATTGTATAATTGAAGTCAGATTAAAGAATAGACTGTTTATACAATTGTTATGATTTTGAAAGATATTGATTGGGATTTGATATCAGAGTTGTGTTGTTACTGATCTTAAGTGTACAGATATTGAGATTATGATTGTACTGATACTGATTATGAATTCTGATATTATATCTGTGATGAAGTTGTGATGAGGAGACGAGCAAATGTGGAAGGTGTAAAAATGCAATGGGATGATTCCATTTGGCGTTGAGAGCAATCACCGTGAGGTAAGCAGGTATGACTTTAGTCCTTATCTTAGTTCATTGCTGTGTTGTGCTCAAGAATTGGGGTGAGTGTTGAAAGTGTGATGTCCAAATGGTCTAACGATGAGATGACGATTTTGTCAGGGAGTCACAGCGTTGAGGATGGTGATATAATGCATGAATTAAATTCAAATGTTTAGTTATTTTGAGTGTTCAAAGATTGTCAAATTGATGAGGCTTTGTCATGGCAATGACTTGTGTGCATTAGAATTAAATTCATGTGATGAGTTAAATGATTGCATGGATAGTACATTTACTGTGTCCTATTTGCATGATTTATATTTGTTTGGTTATGGTTTTGAGAGGTGCAGGGATGAAGATGCTTATTTCTTTGTTATGATGAATACATGTTAAAGAGAATAAAATTTTCATCACACACCTATTGCATGAGTTTCTGTTTGATATTGAGGCGCATGACCTTTGTTTGATTGGTAGCCATGAAGTAAATAGGGTCATTGATAGGATGCATGAATTTTTACTATGGTTGCATATGAGGAGGTCTATTGGGTGGAATTGTGAATCATGCATCGAACATAAGAATTTTTATGTTCATATGAGTACAATTTTAAGGAGAATAAATTCGTCATTCTACATTCATTGCATGAGTTACGTACTAGTGATGCATATAGTGGTGTTTTTACCTTTGATAAAATGAATGATTTTATGTGTTGGTTGCACATGAAACGACATGTTGAGTGTGATTGGGTATATGCATTACATACAGGAGAATGACATGTCGAGTGTATTCATATGTCAGGCATCAGTTATATCTTATTCCTAGTGAACTATGGTCGTACACGTGTGTGGATATTATTTTGGTGTTGACTAGGTCTAAGAAGGGGAGAAATCTGATTTTTGTGATACTTAATCATATTTATCATTTGGTGCCTTTACTATTTGGTATATGTTGATGTTGATGAGTTGATGGTGAATGCTGCCATGGAGTTAGGGATCGAAACGTTGATGTCGCGGGTGGGCGATAGCACCTACAAACTTGAGTTTAAAGGTAAGCATATTAGTCATACAATTCTTGTTATTACTAACTTGCTTCGTTTTTGTGTAGGTATCAAAGATTTGAGGACAAATCCTTTTCAAGAAGGGGAGGATGATGCGAACACGGATGGCAGGCGCCAAGGAAAGCATGGGACCCTTTGGAGTTGCCGGAGGGACCAATCACGAGGGGACGATTGAAGAAGTTCAAGGAAGCATTGCACGGACTTATGAGCAATGAAGAAGGTCTTACAAGCGAGGTGCAAAGTGCTGGAGGGTTTTTGATGCATGGAAGTGAGTTTGGAAGTCACAAGAACATTATTCAAGTGATAGATGAAGTTGAGTCCAGCAGCATCGGCGCCCGAGCGGGTCAAATATTACCGCCCGAGCGCCATACTTACTGTCCGAGCGCGAGTAGTACAGAAGCCTTGCGCTCGAGCGGTAATATTTGACCGCCCGAGCGCGAGTCAGTTTCGGGAAGAATCCTACTTTCCTATTTTAGAGTTTTTATTATCTTGGCAAGTAGATTTCATATTTTTTGATTTGGTATCAATATATAGACGAATTTTATTGATTGAAAACAACTTTTGTTCATTATTGATTGAGTTTATAAAAACTTCTTTGAGAATTCTCTCAAAAACAAGATTAAGTTTCGTTATAACTTTTTGCGTTGTATCAAATCAAACTTATCAAAAGATTTATCTTTTGTGGCGTTTTGTCAATCGAATATCACGAGGGTTTGCCAAGGACAGGGTTCTTTGGAGGTTCTGTTGAACGAGATTGTTTCTATCGTTGATGAATTGTTGCTAGACCGCGTGATCTAGAGGCGATTTTTACACCTATCAATTACTTGTTTCAAAGATCGGGAAAAATTAAAGATCTCGTGGGCGGGATCGCATCAGATATGGATCAAATTATATACTGATTTGAGTATTGATCAGAACAGGTTTTGAATCGAATTATATACTGATATTGTATTAATGTGATTGTCATTGCCAGACTGGGTATGGACAGATTGGAATACAAGACTTACGTCTTCGTCAGACCGGGAAGACAAAGGTATAATTCATGTTTTGTTTTGGGAAGACACAACTCAAATGAGATTCAATTTGAGTTTCCCAACAAAATCACATACTAGAATTGTTGTTTATCTTTTTCTATGATTATGCTTTGTTTATAGATTTATATTCAAGCATTTGAGATAGGAAAGTCATTTGGTAGATTCGCCAAATTACTAGATGTTCGGTGGTATCGACGCTTCGGATCAGAGTCACTCCGATTGTAGATATTCGATACAGACAGGGCCGAAGTCTAGGAATAAGACGTACAGTCACCCCCGATTGGGAGGGTAGGTGACAGACAGTGACGTCTTATTCACACCGGGATCCCTAGAGTTAAAGTTGAGTTGAGTCAAGGATATGAATTGAATTGAGTTGCATGTTAATTTTATTTTGGTTTCAGAGATTATGGAACCCATTGTTACTGCATGCTTATTTTGATTTAGTTCCATAGACTATGAACCTATTGCTATTGATTTTATGCATGATAGTATGCTTTATGATTTATATTGTGTACATGCATGTCTACCATGTTTTATACTGGGATTTATTCTCACCGGAGTATCCGGCTGTTGTCTTGTTTCGTATGTGTGCATGACAACAGGTGGGGCAGGATCGGGGTCAAGAAGATGATGAGAGAAGATGAGTTAGAGTGGTGATTCCGGACTTGTTGTAGACTTGGTTTAATACTTGAAATTTAGTAGTTGAACCTTAGACTAGTTTGAATAAGTGTTGTACATTATTGTACTTTTATACTGAGATGTATATTAGTTAAATTCCATTACGTTCCGCACTTATATTTTTCAAAAAAGAAAAATTTTTAGACCATGTTTATCTTAATTGATAATTAACTCCCAAAGATGAGTAAGAAGATGATTAGCGTCCGGGTCCCCACAATATCCTCTAAAATCTGAATAACTCTCTCTGATTGACCGCGCTCTGAGGATGATATGTTGTACTGAATGCTAACCGTGTACCCAAGGCTCTATGTAAACTCATCCAAAACTCTGAAGTAAATCTAGGGTCACGATCGACACAGGAACACAATGATGTCTGAAAATCTCTGCTATGTATTCTTCGGCATACTAGTTCATGGAATACGTTGTCTTGACTGGAAGAAAATGCGCTGACTTGGTCAACCGATCAATATAACCCAAATAGAGTTATAACCTTTCTGCGTTTTGGGAAGACCAACCACGAAGTGCATTGTAATGAGCTCTCATTTCCATTGAGGAATCGGCAATGAATGCAATGTCCCAACAGGTTTTTGGTGTTCGATTTTCACCTGCTGACAAGTGAGACACTGAGAAATAAAAATGGCAATATCCTTCTTCATATCTGGCCACCAATAAAGTCTACGAAGATCCTGATACATCTTGGTACTACCTGGATGTATCGAGTATGGCGCGGTATGTGCCTCTGTCAAGACGTCTCGCCGAATATCATCACCAGTAGGAATACATATACGGCCTCTGAATGTCATCAAACCATCTTTATTCATCCCATACTCTGAATTACCTTTCTCCTCTGCTCTGGCTCTCATCTCTAGTCAACTGTACATCATTGGCCTGCTCTCTACGGATTTTGTCCGTCAATGTAGCCCGAATGATCAACGCTGAAAAGCGAGCAATGGTTCCTAGTACTACCAAAGTTATCTCTTCTCGTTGCAAGTCTAACAACAACGGTTTCGGGATCATAGAACTCAAAGAAGAACTTGTCTTACGGCTCAATGCATCCGCTACAACATTCGCTTTCCCAGGGTGGTAACTAATCGTCACTATCATAATCTTTGACAAGCTCTAACCACCGTCTCTGACGCATATTTAGTTCTTTCTGAGAAAACAAGTACCTTAAACTCTTGTGGTCCGTGAAAATTTCACAATTTTTGCCATATAAATAGTGTCTCCAGATTTTCAAGGCGAATACCACAGCTGCTAGTTCCAGATCATGCGTAGGATAATTTTTCTCGTAGTCCTTCAACTGACGAGAAGCATAGGCTATAACCTTTCCACGTTGCATCAGCAATGCACCGAGGCCCTTCTTCGACGCATCAGTATAAACAACAAAGTCCTCTGAACCACTGGGCAATGCAAGTATCGGAGCTGTCAGTCAACCTATCTTTCAACTCTTGAAATCCACTTTGACATTCATTGGACCACTCAAACTTCACAGTCTTCCTCGTCAGATTGGTTAACGGCAGGGCAATCTCGGAAAAATATGAAATAAAACGACGATAATAACCCGCCAAACCAAGAAAACTGCGTACCTCTGATACAGTGGTAGGGATAGGCCACTTCTGTATCGCCTCGAGTTTTACTGGATCAACAGCTATACCATCCTTCGAGACAATATGGCCTAAGAAAGAAATCTGCTCCAACCAGAACTCACATTTCTTCAACTTAGCATACAGCCTTTTCTCTCTCAACAACTGAACAACGACTCTGAGGTGCTCTGCATGAAGCTCTCTGGTCTTGGAATAAATCAATATATCATCGATGAAAACAATGACAAAGCTATCCAAATACGTCTTAAACACCCGGTTCATAAGATCCATGAATACTGAAGGAGCATTAGTCAGACCGAACGACATCACAAGAAATTCGTAATGACCATACCTGGTCCGAAAAACCGTCTTAGGGATATCAGACTCCTTAACTTTCAACTTGTAATAGCCAGATCGCAGATCAATCTTTTAAAACACTGTAGCCCCATGCGGTTGATCAAAAAGATCATATATTCGTGGCAACGGATATTTATTCTTAATCGTCAGTTTGTTAATTTCCCTGTAGTCAATGCACAGCCGCAAAGACCCGTCTTTCTTCTTGACAAAAAGAACCGAAGCTCCCCAAGGCGAAGAACTCGGCCGTATGAAACCTTTATCCAGTAGATCCTGCAACTGCGTCTTCAACTCTGTCATCTCTGTCGGTGCCATTCTGTACGGAGCTTTAGAAATAGGAACCGTCCCGGGGACTAAATCGATCACAAACTCTACATCTCTGTCCGACGGTAAACCCGGCACATCATCCTCAAATACATCAGGGAACTCTCTCACAACATTAATATCATCAATATTCAATTCATCATTCTATCCATATCCACAATCGAAGCCAAAAACCCATCACAACCTCTACACAACAACTTCTTAGCCTCAAGACATGAAATAAAAGGTAGGACCAGCGAAGTATCTGCACTGGCGAGCATACCTTCCTTATTTTCATCATCTGCAAATTTCACAGTCTTGGCAACGCAATCAATCACTGCACGGTAAGTTGATAGCCAATCCATGCCAAGTATAATATCAAACGCAACCATCGGAATAACAATCAACTCGGCATAAACCACTCGCTCATCAATTTTAACAGAACACGCATACACTGTTAGAGTAGGTGCTCGTCGAGCCAAGTGTTTGCCAAGGGTTCATGTTTAAACTCTATGTATGAACAATCTTTATTTTAATAATATTTGAAATTATTGTTTTGGCATTTCTTTATCTGTATACCCATGCCAGTTGCATAGATAAAGCCCTTGAATATACAAATAGTAGAAAGAATATGAGATGCTCATATGATGAGTATCATGAAACTCATATTTGGAATACTGTATATTCTAAACAGTTCCTAGTCGATTCAGCCGCCGCTAAGAAGGATATAGTCCGCTTGAGTTCGAGACTAGTATCTGCGATGTGAGTACCATTTTTCATTGGTAGGGGATATTGTGATGTCCGAGCATGCAGATAGGTGCTCCTTGTAGAGTGCACTGAACAACCCTCCATAAAGGACTTTCCAAGTGGTTCTCACTTATCGAGTGGAAACGTCCTAGTTTATGGTTGTACACCATTGGTTCTTATGACCCGGGATAACATTGAGACTCTTTGTGCTAGCACCACACTTTGACTTGTTTACCGACTCTCAAGGGGTCATCAGGTGGCAAGGTTGGGTGTTCTGTCGAAACAAATAGAAGTCGATGCATTGTAGTCGGGGATTCACCGCTTACCCTCGGGTATGGATATCCTATGTGATATCATGTGTATGTAGTTTGAAATCTCTGATCAGAGTATGGTGGCAATTATGAAAGGGGTTTCATAGATTACACCATCGATGCAACTACAACATGACACATAGTATCGATTCATTGACAGCTCTCGATATACCAATGATTGTCGAATTGGTCGGGATATATGAGTTGAAGGGATCGTACTGTACGCTAACCATAATTGAATGGTTCTTGCAGGCACTTTCATTTGATACCTAGGGAATCATGTAAGCGATGCTGCTAGGCGTAACATGATTGGTTGGGTACTATCAGACTTGAGTTCTCACGTTCTTGTTATCAAGGAGTTGATAAATAAGAATGGAGCAATTGGGGTATGCTCAAATAAGGACATGTTTAGTCCGAATCACATGGAGATGTGAACCCACGGCTAGTGGTATCAATGAACCATTGAGGGCCATACAAGTTCTAGCTTTCTAGATCCCGTTGAGAAGTAAAATAGTTCAATGTGTTGAACGGCTTATAAAGGAGTTTACAAGCGTAAGGAAAAATAGAAGTATGACTTATATGAGAGAAATGTAACTTTTAATTTGTGGAAGTGTTCCTAAATTAAAAGTTGGCCAAATAAATAATGTATTTGAAAATTGTGATTTTCATAAACATTATTATGGACTAAATTAAATTAATTCAAGTGTTGAATTAATTAAACACTAGTGGACCTAGTAGAGTCCAAATAATTATATTAATTCAAGTGTTGGATTAATTAAATAACATTGGGTCTTGTGGAGCCCAATTAGAAATAATTATTAAACTAGTGAGCTTGAGTAAAATCAAGTAAAGTTTTAAATTGACTCAAATATGTTTGAGACATTTAAATAAAGTCCATGGGCCTTGTAATAGTTACAAGCCCAAGTCACATTGCATGCTTGGGAGGTGAAGAGTTGGGGAATATTTTTTATTAAAAAATTGCATGGCATGCTAAAGGTGGTCTCTCTACTTTTTCAAGAACCAAGAAAAAGTCTTCCCTTCCCTCCTACACACAAAGTTGGCCGAAATTTTTGAGGATAACTCTCCTCATTTTTTTTCTCTCCAATTTTGTTCTTCAATTGTTGGAGAAAACACTTACTTCTCAAGAGAAAAATGCCCTACATTTTCTAGTGCAAGTGTAAGGTGGATCTTTTAAGTTTGGTGGTGGGTTTGATTTTGAAGAAAGGAGTCTAAGGAGGCTTGTAGATTTTCTTGCCTTTGAAGAGCTTAGTTGCTTGACAACTAAGTTGGTGCCAAACATCAATCTCAAGAGATTGATAGATAAAATTTCATAACACCCTATGAATGTCATAGTTTGTGTTTTGTATATGTTACATGCTAGTACATGAGGTGTTCAAATTTTTATTTAAAATTTCGGTTTTCATGCCTTGAAAACAATTTTGAACTTCCGTTGCGCATTTGAACACCATAAAACCGATCCTCTTTCAAGTGGTATCAGAGCTAAGGGTACTATTTTGTGTAGCATTTACATAATATTATATTGAAGTCGATTTCTAGCCGCATGAGACAACCAAAACAATAAATCAAGGCCTGTTTTTTGGGGTAATCTTGGCAGCAAATTGCTGCCCATTTGGGGCACCTCGGGCTGCCCGAGGTGCTGCCCGAAACGGGCAACAAGGGCTACCCAAGGGGCTGCCCGAACAGCCCCATGCTTTAAAAAAAAAAATTTTTTTTTGCTTGTTGGCTGGAATCCGGCGACGGCGATGACGACTAGGGTTTCAAAAATTGTTTTGGATTATCAAAGCGTCGTGGGCCTTGAAGTTCTTGGGCTATTAGATGGCTAATATATTTGTGAAATTTAAATGGGCCAAAATGTTTTTGGTGAAAAATGATTTTTTTTGGGCCGTTAAGTTTAAATTTACAAATGTTACAAATATTATCTCATAAAATAAATAATTTAAGTTGGACTTTAATTATTTATAGTAAATGGTAATTTACAAGAAATTCGGTTATAAATAAATTAATTAGAAAGTAGACAAAGGTGTTTGTATACTTTGTTAATTTAGTTTATAATCGTGGCGGTTAGTGATTTGATCAAGATATATAATATTGGATCAATTAATTATTATGATAATTAATTGATGGTGTATGATATGTGATATTATGCATGAAGGATGTTCAAAAGCCCAAGCCCAATTTGCTAGGTGTATGCTAGGATATTTTGTGTTGAATGATTGTAATAATTATCAAATTTAAAGTGAGCTTGGTTTATGGACCGTTCCCACCCCCATGAGATGTATCCCTATTTGCCATGGATATTTATTTGTAAATATTATTATAGTGGAAGATCAAGATTGGAAGATGGTGGCCTTGGTGATTATGAAGATTGAAGACATGTAAATATTGGAAGCATATGTAATAGTTGCATTTGCATCCCTTGCATTTCCCTAGGATTGGATCTAGGCCCGTGTTTAGCTCACACGGGCCATTAGTTTTGGGGCGATTGATCATCCTTGTTTTGTTTACTGTTTATAATATATGCATGATATGTTATAAATATTGAGTATGTGCGTTATTATTATGATAATAACATAGTTGCATGAATCCGGCAAACATATGATCAAACATGGCGAGCTTTTAAATAAAATTAATGATGAGACCTTTCAAAATTAAAAACCCTCATTTTGAATAAGATTCAAAATTAATATCAAGCCCGAAAAGGGGAATTATAAATTTGTTTATAATTTCCATGTCTTCCATCGACAATGGGTGCATGATGAATGCTGCTCGTGCTCGGGGCTCGGCTCATATTATTGGGGGGGCCCTGGGTGCCGGAAAGCTGTGACATCCATTGACATGGTGATGTGAACTACGTGGAACTCCCATGATTTCGGCTCATATTATTGAGGGAACTCATGGCGACCGTCCATTATGTTTCAACATCGATGGGTAAGGCTTGACACGTAAAGATGAACGACGTCATATTATTGGGTCCTAATCAAACGTGAGACAAAAGTTTACGTAGAGGGTTGCATGGTGATGCAATTGGAAACTACCTTTTAGGAATTGTGATTGGCTGATATTATTCGAGATCATAATTTGCTAATTGGACCTTGCGTACCTACTGAGGAAAGGAGTTTCTCGTTTTCACTAGAGGGTAGTGAAAATGTCAAAACAGTGGGAGCGAAAATTTATAAAGTAAAAGTCCATACTTTATATCTTATTAAATATTTTAAAATAATCATTAATATTTATCTGTTTACTTTTCAGTACAATTTTTGACAATGTCTTTGATTCGCAATTCGCTGTCTGCTATACTCGAAAAACACGTTTTAACCGGACCTAATTACATTACTTGGCTAAGAAACCTGAAAATCGTCTTGAACTCGGAAAAGATTGCATATACACTGACTGAGTCGCCCCCTGTTGAGGCTCCGACTAGCTGCACTCATGAGGAATTGCAGACTTACAAGGATTGGTGTGACCATGACTTGAAAGCCAGGTGGTATATACAGGCTTCTATGAATGATGAGCTGCAGAGGCGTTTTGAGGATACAAAGAATGCTGCTGACATTCATTTGCATCTCAAGGAGCTCTTTGGTTAGCAGACTCGAACTCTGAGGCATGCTACCGTCAAGGAGCTGATCACTTTGCGCATGCGAGATGGGGCCCCGGTCCATGAGCATGGCCTGAAGATGATTGGGCTCGTGGACAAGCTCTTTGGCATGGATCTGGTGTTGCCTTCGGAGTTGATCACCGATGTGTTGCTTTTGTCACTGCCTAGCTCATTTGATCCTTTTGTGGTGAATTTCAATATGAACAAGATGGAGCCGACCCTTGAGGAGTTGGTGAACATGCTTTTGACCTTTGAGTCCACCATCAAGAAAGAGAATTCGGTTCTTTATGTGGGTTCTTCATCTGGTACGAAGACCGATTCACGTGGGAAGGGAAAGAAGCGTTCTTTCCAACGTCCCAAGAAGAACGTGCCCTTGAAGAGGCAGACTCCGAGTCCCGTTGTGACAGCCATACTAGTGAAGGCTGACAAGACTGCTGATATTTGTCATCATTGCAAGAAGCCTGGACATTGGAGGCCTAATTGCAGGGAATATCTTGCCCAGAAGAGTTCTGGAAACGGTATGTTCTATATTGAAGTAAACATTTCAATTAACTCTACTTCTTGGGTATTGGATACCGGCTGTGGCTCACATCTCTGTAATGATTTGCAGGTGATGGGAAGAAGTAGGAAGCTCAGGGAAGGTGAGACCTTCTTGAGGATGGGCAATGGAGCAAGGGTTGCTGCCAAGGCTGTAGGAGATGTTTACTTGCTTTTGAACAATGATTTTAAGTTAATTTTGAGAGATGTTTTATTTGTACCAGATTTGGTGAAAAACATTATTTCCATTTCTATGCTTGATAAAGATGGATTTTTTTATTTATTTAGCAAAGGTGTTTGCAACATTTACAAGAATGAATGTTTTATTGGTACTGGAAAACTTGAAAACGATCTCTACACCTTAAAATACAAAGATATTCCACTAAACAATGTCCAAGCAATAACAACAACAAACAAGCGAAAACAAGATACTCTAAATTCGGCACAATTGTGGCATGCTCGATTAGGACATATTTCCCTAAGAAGGATGAACAAGCTAGTGGGAGTGGGCATGTTTGATATGTCTGATATTAATGCTCTCACGACTTGTGAATCCTGTCTAAAAGGAAAGATGACAAAAATTCCCTTTAAGGGCCATGTGGACCGAGCCAAAGGGTTATTGGATTTGATCCATACCGATGTGTGCGGTCCGCTTAGCATCACCACTAAGCATGGACATGCCTACTTCATCACCTTTACCGATGACTTTTCGAGGTATGGGTATGTGTATTTGATGAAATACAAGTCTGAAGCCTTTGAAAGGTTCAAAGAATTCAGATGTGAAGTAGAGAAGCAGTTGGGACGAAGCATCAAGACACTTCGATCGGATCGAGGTGGTGAGTACTTGAGTGCCGAGTTCCAAGAGTATCTTAGGGAGAATGGGATTCTCTCGCAGTCGACTCCGCCCGCTACATCACAGTTGAATGGTGTTTCGGAGCGTCGTAACCGGACTTTGATGGACATGGTTCGGTCTATGATGGGGTTCACGGAGTTGCCGCCATCCTTTTGGGGATAAGCGCTTGAGACAGCGGCACTGTTGTTGAACAATTTCCATACAAAGGCAGTTGATAAGACACCATATGAGATATGGATTGGTAAGCCACCCAAATATTATTATCTTAGAATATGGGGGTGCCCTGCTTATGTGAAGCAGGTAGTGGGAGATAAATTGGATAGTCGATCCATTTTATGTTACTTTGTAGGATATCCAAAGAATTCGGTTGGATACTTCTTCTATCATCCCCAAGAAACAAAAGTGTTTGTTTCTAGGAATGCAACCTTTTTGGAAAAGGAATTTCTATTGGATATAAAATGGGAGATGATAGAACTCGAAGAGGTTCGAGAGACACTCACAATTCTAGAACCCACACCCGAAGAGCCAAGAGAGGAGATACAAGCTCCTAGAAGATCGGAGAGAGTCTCGAGACCACCTATGAGGTATGGTCTGCTTCTTGAAGAACGCCATGATGAGCCTAACCATGGATGTGATCCAAGGACCTTCAAGGAAGCGTTATCTGATGCCGATTCATCCAAGTGGCTTGAAGCAATGGAATCTGATATGAATTCCATGCATTCGAACCAAGTGTGGAATCTCGTGGATCCACCTGAGTGAATTGTTCCCATAAGGTGTAAATGGATTTACAATAGGAAACTTGGGGCGGATGGGAAGGTATTGACCTTCAAAGCGCGATTGGTAGCAAAAGGATATACTCAAAGACAAGGAGTTGACTTTGAGGAAATCTTTTCTCCAGTTGCAATGTTCAAGTCCATAAGGATATTTCTAGCCATAGCTGAATGGTATGACTATGAGATATGGCATATGGATGTCAAGACATCCTTTAGTAATGGGGATATTAAGGAGGAGATTTACATGTCTCAACCTGAAGGGTTTACATCCGTCGG
Source organism: Primulina tabacum (assembly GCF_025594145.1). Lineage (NCBI taxonomy): Eukaryota > Viridiplantae > Streptophyta > Magnoliopsida > Lamiales > Gesneriaceae > Primulina > Primulina tabacum. The sequence goes on from NC_134554.1 coordinate 44,100,449, forward strand.
AAGTGAGCATATGGTATGCAAACTTCAAAGATCTATTTATGGTCTAAAGCAGACATCTAGGAGTTGGAACCTTAGATTCGACAGTACAATCAAAGAGTTTGGTTTTACTAAGAATCCTGAGGAACCCTGTGTGTATAAGAAGGTCAGTGGGAGTGCTGTGACATTCCTGGTGCTTTATGTTGATGACATTCTACTCATTGGGAATGATGTAGGAATGTTGCAATCAACTAAGATATGGTTAGCGAGTAAGTTCTCGATGCAGGACTTGGATGAAACATCTTTTGTATTGGGAATACAGATCTATAGAGATAGATCAAGAAGATTGCTTGGTCTCACCCAGTCCACATACATTGATACCATCGTGAAGAGGTTCTCGATGGATGAGTCCAAGAGAGGACATCTACCAATGTGTCATGGCGTGTCCCTATCCAAGTCTATGTCTCCCAAGACTGATGCAGAGATAGAGGCGATGACACGCATTCCGTATGCATCTGCGATTGGTAGCATCATGTATGGGATGGTATCTACACGTCCTGACGTGGCTTTCGCACTAAGTGTAGTGAGTAGATATCAATCGAACCTCGGTCTTCCACATTGGAAAGCTGTGAAAGACATCCTCAAGTATTTGAGAAGGACCAATAAATTGTTCTTGGTCTATGGGGGTGGAGAACTTAAATTGGAAGGCTATACCGACTCTAGCTTCCAAAGCGATATCGATGACTCGAAGTCAACCTCTGGATTTATATTCATGCTCAATGGTGTTGCTGTCTCTTGGAAGAGTTCCAAGCAAGACAGTACAGCGGATTCCACCACTGAGGCAGAATAAATTGTTGCATCAGCTGCAGCAAAGGAGGCTGTTTGGATAAGGAATTTCGTCCAAGAGTTGGGCGTCATTCCTAATGGAGTTGCTTCTGTCCTGGTGTTTTGTGACAACACGGGAGCCATTGCTCAAGCAAAGGAGCCAAGGTCTCATCAGAAGTCCAAACATGTATTGAGAAAGTACCACATCCTCCGAGAGTGTGGAAAGAGGAGATGTCTCGATTGACAAAGTCGGCTCCGCAGATAATGTTGCTTATCCACTAACTAAGCCTTTACCTGGACCATTATTCGAGAAGCATCGCGAATCGATGGGTTTGAAGCATATGTGTAGTTGGCTCTAGTGCAAGTGGGAGATTGTTAGAGTAGGTGCCCGTTGAGCCAAGTGTTGGCCGAGGGTTCATGTTTAAACTCTATGTATGAACAATCTTTATTTTAATAATATTTGTAATTATTGTTTTGGCACTTCTTTATCTGTATACCCATGCTAGTTGCATAGATAAAGCCCTTGAATATACAAATAGTATAAAGAATATAAGATGTTCATATGATGAGTATCATGAAACTCATAATTGGAATACTGTATATTCTAAACAGTTCCTAGTCGATTCAGCCGCCGCTAAGAAGGATATAGGCCGCTCGAGTTCGAGACTAGTATCTACGATGTGAGTACCATGTGATGTCCGAGCATGCAGATAGGTGCTCCTTGTAGAGTGCACTGAACAACCCTCCATAAAGGACTTTCCAAGTAGTTCTCACTTATCGAGTGGAAACATCCTAGTTTATGGTTGTACACCATTAGTCCTTATGACCCGGGACAACATTGAGACTCTATGTGCTAGCACCACACTTTGACCTGTTTACCGACTCTCAAGTGGTCATCAGATGGCAAGGTTGGGTGTTCTGTCGAAACATATAGGTGTCGATGCATTGTAGTCGGGGATTCACCGCTTACCCTCGGGTATGGATATGGATATGTAATATCATGTGTATGTAGTTTGAAATCTCTGATCAGAGTATGGAGGTAATTATGAAAGGGGTTTCATAGATTACACCATCGATGCAACTACAACATGACATATAGTATCAATTCATTGACAGCTCTCGATATACCAATGGTTGTCGAATCGGTTGGGATATATGAGTTGAAGGGACCGTACTGTACGCTAACCATAATTGAACGTGTGAAGGCCCTCGAACTACTTGCTTGAAAATTTGCGGAAAAATTAAAAATTTTCTTTTTTAAAAGAACTTAAATGGCCTCATTCCTAAAATCACTGGTGAATCAAGTCCAATATTTCAAAGTATTGCAGCGGAAGAAAATCAAAGTTTTGCCAACAACAACGATTTAAAAATATCCAACAACTGATAAAATTGTTTGCGAAGAAAATAACAAGTGCTGCTCTGAGGTCCTCGGGTGCCACTACTGCCGACCCAAGCTGGCTCACTGGTCCCCGCCCTCGGCCCTGGCCTCATCAGTACCTACAACAATCAAGTCTAGTGAGCCTAAAGACTCAGCATGCATAAATCGCAGGTAACGAGTAAAAATCTGAATTTAAAATATGCATGTGATAAAATATCCTGTCCTGAGGCATACTGAAAATAATCTGTACTGAGCAATTATAATACGTGCATAACTGAACTGGAAATCACTGTAAAAATATTTGCTCCTTGGAGCCTGTACTGAAATATCTGGTAAAATTTTCTGTTGAGATTATGTTTTACGCCTGTGGCCACTGCACTAAGCTGAACTGATCGGTAACTGGCTACCGGGGAGGCTGAAACTGAACTGAGCTGGCCGGTCACTGGCGACCGGGTGGTACCATACTGAACTGATCGGTCACTGGCGACCGTATAAAATAATACTCCCACATAGTGAATGAACCACAAGCCATATCGCATAAATCTCAAAAAATAATCATTTTCTATTTAATGCACGTAAAATAATTAACTGGCATAATGAAAATTCCTGTAATTTTACCAACTGGATTGGATTGGATCGTTCCCAGGCTCGCTGCAACCTAACTGTGCCATGAAAAATATGCAATAGCTTAAACTTGACCAACTATGCAATTTACGTTCAAAAGATGCGACTATGACGCCTAATGACTTCGCATTTAATCATGACTCCGAGCCAACCTGAACCGACACTGAACCGACATATAGTCATGATTAAATACGCTGAAAAATCATAAAATAATGTTCCTAAAATGATAGGGTCGAAATCTAGGTGAAATGGAGGCCAAAACACGAAACGCTCTTTCGAGAGTCAATTTGGCACATTGCACCGTAAATTCTCGTACGACCTCAAAAATGATCCAAATGACGAACGGTTGAAAACATGACCTTCCTAACTCAATGAGGCACTGTCCAGTTCAAGGTCATGGGCTAAAAGCCAACCAAGAACTCAAACGACGCTTCTGAACAGCAGCATACTTGCTGTCAAAAAAATACAGCAGCTGCGCACTACAAGACTTGCATTGGTTTCGAGACTATCGGCCATTAGGGGCGTGAACCACCGACCAGAGACTCTTACCAACATCCCAAGGAATGATTTGAACCATGGCTAAGGGCCCTAGGCCAGCCACAATCCGCATCACACCAAATCTTAACCAAAGGGTCCAACCGAGAGCAACGTGCATGCGTGTGTAGTGTTTATGCTATGATCGATGTCTTGCGTCATTCCAGTGGCCATTTGATTGAACATGGCACGATCTAGACATCTAGGAGCATGATATGAACCGTGGCTAAGGGCCATAGGCCAACCAAGATCCACACCAAGCCACAAAAGAAACGAACCATATGCTGAAAAATGGAAGGGCCGAATGGGGAAAGGGGCTGTTCTTGTTGATTATTTAAAAACCGATGAGCCATTGACCAAGCCACCAAAAGGGCAACTTAGTCACGTCTTAGACATGCTAGGGAAGTGATCCAACCATGGCTAAAGGCCCTTGGGGCAGCCAAGATCAGATCCACAACCCTTGACACAAAACTGAAATTTCGAATCATATTTCTGCACTTATGGGGAACTTGCTGTCATTTCGGTTTTCCAGCAAGCATGGGGCTGGTTTGAATGGACCAACATGGTCCTAATGCATCCTACTACATGTATACAAGCCGCCTTGGGAGCCTGGAATCGAACCAATCACCTGAAACCACAAAACTCAGAAAAACGTGAAGCTTGTCATGAAAGGGCCGAAATTCTGCATGTGTGTTCCAAAAATATTTTGACATGTATCTCGGTTTTTGCTTGCTAAAACATGATCATGTACTGAAAAATAAATGATAATATGACTTGATTGAGGTTTGAAAGAAATCTAGACATGCCTGGTTTCGTTTCGAAAGAAAACGAAAAGAAGAGACGAGACGGCGCGGAGGAGACGGAGTGGCTTGCTTCTCTACCTTTCTTGGCTCTCGATTTTTCTCCCTTTCTCCCTAGCTGCTATCCACGTTTTTTCTACTGAAAAGGGGTCTTATTTTCGGTGGAGGTGGAGGGGGGAGTGATGGTTATGAAGGTGAGGAGAAGGGTGCACAAAAATAGGATCATATCAAGACCAAGTCCACTCCCCTTTTGAATTTGAATTTTGAATTGATATCAAATGAGTTGGTGGATGCTTCTAGGAGGTGGTGGCCGAAATTTAGCTTGATTCTAGACTAGGATATGTCCATTTATTTAATTAAATTGTGCTCCCAAAAATCCTAGAATTATCCTACTAATTACATGCAAAGAATTGGTCAAAGTTGGTGAGTTGGAAAATGAATCTTCTAGCACTAAGGGTGGCCGAAAAATGCATGATAAAATAAAGGGAAATGTTGATTATCTAGTCAACTAATAATCCTTGAAAGCCTTACTAATCCTTTAAATAATTTAGTGAGCTAACCCCTTAATTTAATAACTTAAATGAGTTCATTTCTTAATCACCTCAAATAATTAAATTAAATCTTCAAACCTTCCTTTCTAACTTAAATGAACTTAGTTACTAGCTAAATTAACTTCTGGAAATATTTCTCAAATCTTAAATTCTATCTCAAAACTCCAACTCCGGTCCGGCCTCACTGAAAATACTGAAATGCTAAAAATCAAACTGCTGAACTGAAATAATAAAATAATTAACTTCAAACAAATGCATTTAAAATAATCATGCAATGAAGTCAATTAAATTTAAAAATCTAGAATTATGCATGGCTTATACGTCTACTGATTTACGGGTTCTACAATCCTTCCCCCCTTAAAATAAATTTCGTCCTCGAAATTAGAACTCACCGAATAACTCAGGGTATCGACTTCTCATCTCCGGCTCAAACTCCCACGTAGCTTCCTCCTCTGAATGGTTGAGCCATTTGACTTTGACTCGCTTAACCAACTTGTTCCGAAGTTTCTTCTCCTGACTGTCTAGGATCTGCACGGGTCTCTCCTCATAAGATAAGTTCGGAGTAAGCTGCAACGGCTCGAAATTCAGCACATGCGAAGGATTTGCCATATACTTCCTCAGCATGGAGACGTGAAAGACATTGTGTACTCCGGCCAGATTTGGCGGAAGAGCCACACGATACGCTAGCGTCCCAACTCTGTCGAGGATCTCAAACGGTCCAATGAATCTCGGACTGAGCTTCCCTTTCTTGCCAAATCTCATGACACCCTTCATAGGTGCCACTTTCACGAAGACATGATCGCCCACTGCAAACTCTAACTCTCTCCTCCGCTGATCGGCATAACTCTTCTGTCGGCTCTGGGCAGTCCTCATCCTATCACGGATCTTGACTACTACATCTGCTGCCTGCTGAACAATCTCTGGACCCAACTCTGCTCTCTCTCCTACTTCATCCCAATGAACAGGAGATCTACACTTGCGACCATACAGCGCTTCATACGGAGCCATACCTATGGACGACTGGAAACTGTTGTTATAGGTGAACTCTACCAATGGTAAGTTCGACTCCCAACTCCCAGAGAAATCAATGACGCAAGCACGGAGAAGATCCTCTAAGATCTGAATAACTCGCTCCGACTGTCCATCTGTCTGCGGATGGAAAGCTGTGCTAAACAGCAACTTCGTACCCAAAGTCGAATGCAAACTCTTCCAAAACGAGGAAGTGAATCTGGGATCTCTGTCGGATACGATAGAAACTGGAATACCGTGGAGTCGGACTATCTCTCGGATATAAAGCTCTGCATACTGAACCATGGTGAAAGTCGTCTTAATAGGCAAGAAGTGCGCTGATTTGGTAAGACGATCTACAATCACCCAGATAGCATTCGATCCTCTGGCTGACCTCGGCAATCCGGTCACAAAGTCCATGGTAATGTTCTCCCACTTCCACTCGGGAATAGGAAGAGGCTTGAGCAAACCTGCTGGTCTCTGATGCTCGGCCTTCACTAACTGGCAAGTCAGGCACTCGGATACAAAACGCCTGATGTCCTTCTTCATTCCTGGCCACCAATACAATAGCTGCAGATCTTTGTACATCTTCGTACTCCCAGGGTGAATAGAGTACGGGGACGTATGGGCCTCTGATAAGATGTCTGCTCGGATAGAATCACTGCTAGGAACCCATATCCTATCTCGGTATCTCACAATACCGTCGCTGACTGTATACAAAACACTGCCCTTAGCTTCATCTCTCTTCTTCCACTGTGCCAACTGCTCATCTGCTGCCTGACCGCTGCAAATACGGTCAATAAGAGAGGACTGGATAGTCAAGGTAGATAAACGAGGAACTCTACCTCGAGGGTAAGTCTCAAGATCAAACCTCTGCATCTCGATCTGAAGAGGTTTCTGAATCGTCAAACGAGCCATCGCTGCGACTTTCCTGCTCAAAGCATCCGCAACTACATTAGCTTTACCCGGGTGGTAGCTAATGTCACAATCGTAGTCTTTCACAAGCTCCAACCAACGTCTCTGACGCATGTTCAGCTCCTTCTGCGTAAAGAAATACTTGAGGCTCTTATGGTCGGTAAAGATCTTACACTTCTCTCCATACAGATAGTGCCTCCAAATCTTCAAAGCAAAAACTACGGCCGCTAACTCTAGATCATGGGTAGGGTAATTCTTCTCGTGGATTTTCAGCTGTCGAGAAGCATACGCTATCACTCTCCCATGCTGCATCAAAACTGCACCTAAACCAAGCTTCGAAGCATCGGTATAAAGGACAAACTCACCAGATCCTGACGGTACAGCCAAAACGGGTGCTGAGATAAGAGCTTGCTTCAAAGTATCGAAGCTCTTCTGGCACTCCTCGCTCCACACAAACTTCAGATTTTTCTTTGTCAGTGCTGTGAGTGGAACGGCAATAGAGGAAAATCCTTGGATGAATTTTCTGTAATATCCTGCTAGCCCAAGGAAACTGCGGATCTCGGATGCATTCTGAGGCACAACCCAATCTCTGACTGCTGCAACTTTCGCCGGGTCTACCTCAATGCCACTGCTAGAAACAATGTGGCCCAAGAACGCCACCTTCTCTAACCAGAATTCGCACTTACTGAACTTTGCGAATAGTTTATGTTTCTGCAATGTCTGCAACACTGTGGTCAGATGCCTGCTGTTCTCCTCCCGACTCTTGGAGTAGACGAGAATGTCATCTATGAACACTATCACAAACTGGTCGAGGTACGGCTGAAATACGCGATTCATGAGATCCATGAAGATCGCTGGCGCATTCGTCAGACCGAACGGCATCACTAGGAACTCGTAGTGGCCATAACGAGTCCTGAAAGCTGTCTTCGAGACATCAGCATCTCTCACCCTCAACTGGTGATAACCGGAACGCAGATCTATCTTGGAGAAAATCGAAGCTCCCTGCAACTGGTCAAACAGATCCTCAATCCTTGGCAGTGGGTATTTATTGTTCACTGTAACCCTGTTCAACTCCCGGTAGTCAATGCAAAGCCTCATCGAGCCATCCTTCTTTTTCACGAATAAGACCGGCGCGCCCCATGGAGAAAAGCTCGGGCGAATGAACTCCTTGTCAAGAAGTTCTTGGATCTGCTTCTTAAGCTCTGCCATCTCTGTCGGTGCTAGTCGGTACGGCGCTTTGGATATCGGAGCCGTACCTGGCATAAGCTCAATGGAAAACTCCACCTCTCTCTCTGGTGGCATACCAGAGACGTCTTCGGGAAAAACGTCTAAGAAATCTCTAACAATCGGAACATCTGAGGCTGACTGGCTGGGTTCCTCGGGGACAGATAAAAAGGTTGCTAGAAATGCCCGACACCCTCTATGCATGAGCTTCCTAGCCTGAACATAAGGAATAATGCGCGGTAAAGGAAAGTACCTGTCCGGCTCAAATAAGAACTGCTCCATTCCAGGCGGTCGGACAAGAACGGACCTCCGCTGGAAGTCTATCAACACTCTGTTCCTCAATAGCCAGTCCATCCCTAGGATGATGTCAAATTCCGGCATCGGTAGCACAATCAGATCCGCATAAACAAGATTACCGTGCAGCTCAAGGTCTATATCTCGGATAACATTGGTCGCTGCCATCTCCTCGCCTGACGGCAACACTACTGAAAAGGCTGTATCTAGCCCAATGGTCTGGATCTTGAGAAAGTTTGCAAAGACCTCCGAAATAAACGAGTGAGTGGCCCCTGAATCGATCAAGGCCTTGGTAGCGGAACCAGATATAAAAATTCTCCCTGAAAGAGCGGAGCTCTAAGTTGAATCCCACTACAAGATCTAAACTTATAGACATGCAAAGGTCAAGGTTCCTCTAGCTTAATTTCCCCGAAATAAATCTGAGTAGAGCATCCTATAACAGTTCTAAGTTCAAAATCTAAATCCCGATTCCCAAAATGTTGAAAGTCGAAGAATAACTTAAAGTTTAAAGGTACCTGTCAACAACATAGTCTCCGGGTTGGCTTCCGCGGCATGGAGAGCAAAAACTCTGCCTTGGGTAGGCAGATTCCTCTGAGGGCACTGCAGCAACATGTGGTCTGGACTGCCACACTTAAAACACTTTCCTGAGCCAGCCATACATGCTCCAGGATGGCGACGTGAGCACCTGGGACAGACTGGGTGCTCCTGATTCCTCGGGGCTGGGCGTCCCCGCTGCTGCTGCTGGCCTCTGTTCCTGGGCGGTCCATGAAAAGGCCTCTTATTCTGCTGCTGATGCTGATGAGGAGGAGGGCGGTGCGGTGCCTGGACTGGGCACTTGCCCTGGCGATCCCTCTCGATATCCCGCAGATCCTGCTCTGCGGCTAAGGCCTTGGAGACGGCAATCTCATAAGTAGCAGGGTCAGATACCCTAACATCCCGGCGCAAGATCGGCCGTAAACCCACCAGGAAGTGCATCAGCTTGGCTTTGGCATCATTCGCTATCAGGGGCACAAAGTGACAGCCCCTCTCGAACTTACGGATAAACTCCGTAACCGACATATCCCCCTGTCTCAGGCTCATGAACTCGGTGGTCAGCCTGGTGCGAACCTCCTCAGCAAAATACTTGGAGTAGAAAACCTCCGTAAAGCGGGTCCAAGAAAGTGTAGCCAATGTCAGGGCTACCGAAGCTCCTTCCCACCACAAGCGGGCGTCTCCAGTGAACAAGTAGGTGGCACATCGGACTCGGTCTGCGTCCCCCAGCTCCATAAAATCGAAGATAACCTCGAGGGATTTGATCCATCCCTCGGCAACCATGGGGTCAGATGCCCCAGAGAATTCCTTTGGGCGCATCTTCATGAATCGCTCATACACTGCCTCGGGCCCTGTCGGCCTGGCTGCGGCTGCGGCTACGGCTGCGGCATTGCCCCCCGCAAACTGTGCGAAGAACTGTGCCATTCCAGCTAACATCTGGGCGCTCATGTCCGGTGGGGGCGGTGGAGGAGGTGGTAGGTCTCCCTCCGGTCTATGCTCCTCTCTGTCCTCTCGGCGAGGCTCCACCTCTCTGTTGCGCTCTAAAATGCGTCTAGGGGGCATACTGTTCCAACATAACCCATACGTAACTAACATGCATAATTCCATACTTTATTTTAAATGAACTCTGAAATACTGAAAATCTGGAAGCATGCTGACAAAATAATTCATGCTATAACTGAAATGCTGAACAAAATGCTGAACTGAAAAACTTACAGACCAAAGGCGTGGCTTCGTGAGCTTCTCGCGGTCAGTAGTAGTGAAACCCTATACAGAACCACCGCTCTGATACCAACTGTGAAGGCCCTCGAACTACTTGCTTGAAAATTTGCGGAAAAATTAAAAATTTTCTTTTTTAAAAGAACTTAAATGGCCTCATTCCTAAAATCACTGGTGAATCAAGTCCAATATTTCAAAGTATTGCAGCGGAAGAAAATCAAAGTTTTGCCAACAACAACGATTTAAAAATATCCAACAACTGATAAAATTGTTTGCGAAGAAAATAACAAGTGCTGCTCTGAGGTCCTCGGGTGCCACTACTGCCGACCCAAGCTGGCTCACTGGTCCCCGCCCTCGGCCCTGGCCTCATCAGTACCTACAACAATCAAGTCTAGTGAGCCTAAAGACTCAGCATGCATAAATCGCAGGTAACGAGTAAAAATCTGAATTTAAAATATGCATGTGATAAAATATCATGTCCTGAGGCATACTGAAAATAATCTGTACTGAGCAATTATAATACGTGCATAACTGAACTGGAAATCACTGTAAAAATATTTGCTCCTTGGAGCCTGTACTGAAATATCTGGTAAAATTTTCTGTTGAGATTATGTTTTACGCCTGTGGCCACTGCACTAAGCTGAACTGATCGGTAACTGGCTACCGGGGAGGCTGAAACTGAACTGAGCTGGCCGGTCACTGGCGACCGGGTGGTACCATACTGAACTGATCGGTCACTGGCGACCGTATAAAATAACACTCCCACATAGTGAATGAACCACAAGCCATATCGCATAAATCTCAAAAATAATCATTTTCTATTTAATGCACGTAAAATAATTAACTGGCATAATGAAAATTCCTGTAATTTTACCAACTGGATTGGATTGGATCGTTCCCAGGCTCGCTGCAACCTAACTGTGCCATGAAAAATATGCAATAGCTTAAACTTGACCAACTATGCAATTTACGTTCAAAAGATGCGACTATGACGCCTAATGACTTCGCATTTAATCATGACTCCGAGCCAACCTGAACCGACACTGAACCGACATATAGTCATGATTAAATACGCTGAAAAATCATAAAATAATGTTCCTAAAATGATAGGGTCGAAATCTAGGTGAAATGGAGGCCAAAACACGAAACGCTCTTTCGAGAGTCAATTTGGCACATTGCACCGTAAATTCTCGTACGACCTCAAAAATGATCCAAATGACGAACGGTCAAAAACATGACCTTCCTAACTCAATGAGGCACTGTCCAGTTCAAGTTCATGGGCTAAAAGCCAACCAAGAACTCAAACGACGCTTCTGAACAGCAGCATACTTGCTGTCAAAAAAATACAGCAGCTGCGCACTACAAGACTTGCATTGGTTTCGAGACTATCGGCCATTAGGGGCGTGAACCACCGACCAGAGACTCTTACCAACATCCCAAGGAATGATTTGAACCATGGCTAAGGGCCCTAGGCCAGCCACAATCCGCATCACACCAAATCTTAACCAAAGGGTCCAACCGAGAGCAACGTGCATGCGTGTGTAGTGTTTATGCTATGATCGATGTCTTGCGTCATTCCAGTGGCCATTTGATTGACCATGGCACGATCTAGACATCTAGGAGCATGATATGAACCGTGGCTAAGGGCCATAGGCCAACCAAGATCCACACCAAGCCACAAAAGAAACGAACCATATGCTGAAAAATGGAAGGGCCGAATGGGGAAAGGGGCTGTTCTTGTTGATTATTTAAAAACCGATGAGCCATGGACCAAGCCACCAAAAGGGCAACTTAGTCACGTCTTAGACATGCTAGGGAAGTGATCCAACCATGGCTAAAGGCCCTTGGGGCAGCCAAGATCAGATCCACAACCCTTGACACAAAACTGAAATTTCGAATCACATTTCTGCACTTATGGGGAACTTGCTGTCATTTCGGTTTTCCAGCAAGCATGGGGCTGGTTTGAATGGACCAACATGGTCCTAATGCATCCTACTACATGTATACAAGCTGCCTTGGGAGCCTGGAATCGAACCAATCACCTGAAACCACAAAACTCAGAAAAACGTGAAGCTTGTCATGAAAGGGCCGAAATTCTGCATGTGTGTTCCAAAAATATTTTGACATGTATCTCGGTTTTTGCTTGCTAAAACATGATCATGTACTGAAAAATAAATGATAATATGACTTGATTGAGGTTTGAAAGAAATCTAGACATGCCTGGTTTCGTTTCGAAAGAAAACGAAAAGAAGAGACGAGACGGCGCGGAGGAGACGGAGTGGCTTGCTTCTCTACCTTTCTTGGCTCTCGATTTTTCTCCCTTTCTCCCTAGCTGCTATCCACGTTTTTTCTACTGAAAAGGGGTCTTATTTTCGGTGGAGGTGGAGGGGGGAGTGATGGTTATGAAGGTGAGGAGAAGGGTGCACAAAAATAGGATCATATCAAGACCAAGTCCACTCCCCTTTTGAATTTGAATTTTGAATTGATATCAAATGAGTTGGTGGATGCTTCTAGGAGGTGGTGGCCGAAATTTAGCTTGATTCTAGACTAGGATATGTCCATTTATTTAATTAAATTGTGCTCCCAAAAATCCTAGAATTATCCTACTAATTACATGCAAAGAATTGGTCAAAGTTGGTGAGTTGGAAAATGAATCTTCTAGCACTAAGGGTGGCCGAAAAATGCATGATAAAATAAAGGGAAATGTTGATTATCTAGTCAACTAATAATCCTTGAAAGCCTTACTAATCCTTTAAATAATTTAGTGAGCTAACCCCTTAATTTAATAACTTAAATGAGTTCATTTCTTAATCACCTCAAATAATTAAATTAAATCTTCAAACCTTCCTTTCTAACTTAAATGAACTTAGTTACTAGCTAAATTAACTTCTGGAAATATTTCTCAAATCTTAAATTCTATCTCAAAACTCCAACTCCGGTCCGGCCTCACTGAAAATACTGAAATGCTAAAAATCAAACTGCTGAACTGAAATAATAAAATAATTAACTTCAAACAAATGCATTTAAAATAATCATGCAATGAAGTCAATTAAATTTAAAAATCTAGAATTATGCATGGCTTATACGTCTACTGATTTACGGGTTCTACAGAACGGTTCTTGCAGGCACTATCATTTCATACCTAGGGAATCATGTAAGCGATGCTGCTAGGCGTTTAACATGATTGGTTGGGTACTATCAGACTTGAGTTCTGACGTTCTTGTTATCAAGGAGTTGATAAGTAGGAATGGAGCAATTGGGGTATTGTTGCAAACGTGGTTGATCAAGCAACAAAAAAAACATGGGAGTCGTTGGAGTTGCCCGAAGGACCTATAACGAGGGGACGTAGCAAGAAGTTTAAAGAAGCACTTCAAGGATTCATGATGAGCTACCAAAAAGGACCTAGAAGTTGGATGTCTAAAATAAAAGAGCTTGGGGAACATGGACACAACAATGGAAGTGTTTGGAATGTTATTCAAGTGTTAAATGACCATGAGGACAGCAGCATGCGCGACCAGCACAGGATCTCGTGCAACCGCGTGCAAATGGGCAGCAGGTGACGCGCACCCGCGCCACATTTTGCGCGGCCGCGCGCATGGCGCGCGCGCCACCGAGCGAGTTCCGGCGCGGCCGCGCGCCGGGTGTTGCATGAAGGCAGTATAGCGCGCGCCCCCGCGCATGATCCGGCGCTACCGCGTGCCCAGGAAAGAAAATAAGGCAGTATGTTGCGCGCCCCAGCGCGAGATCTCGGGCCACCGCGCGCACTTCCGCGTCAAATTTGCTAGTTATCTTATTTAAGCCTTTCACACAACTTTCTTGTTATTTTATTGTATTTATATGCATTGTATCAAGGTTGAACGAAATAATTGAATGATATATCAAAGTTCTTGAGAATTCTCTTAACTTTACAAGGCAAAAACTTTGTCTTAAAAATCAAATCAAACTTATCAAAGATTGCATCTTTGTGGCGTTTGTCGATTTTTTTTCGCTCGGATTGTCAAAACAAGATCTTTGAAGGTTCGTTTGAAATTCAATTGTTTTATCGTTGATATTTGTTGCTAAGTTTTAATAACTTAGAGGTGAATATGACAAACCGTTACTTGTTTCAAAAGATCGGGACAACAAATCGATCCTTGTTTGTTATTGAGTCGAGGGTGCGATTTCGATAATCGTGTTTGCTTCTCATTCGTACGAGGTTTCGCATCATTTGGTATCAGAGCTTTGCCTCATTGAATTCAAGTAAGTTATTGTTGTTGTTGTTATTTTCAGATCTGTCTAAAAATAAAAAAAATATCCGTTCTGTTATCTGATCTGTGTTATCCTTTTGTTTCTATTTTCAGATCTGCTTAAAATCCGTTCTGTTATCAGATCTGTGTTATCCTTTTGTTTCTATTGTCATATCTACCAAAAACAAAAACAAAAATTCGTTCTATTTCAGTTTTGTGTTATCCTTTGTTCGATCTGCGTTATTTCTATCGTCCTTTGTTATTTGATAATCCAAAATTCTCGAAAAATTTGTTCTGTGTTATTCTATCGTTCTTGTTTTTGTGCAATCCAAGTGAGACAGTTGCAAGTGTTCACAAGTTGAATCTTGTTAGTTTGATAAAAAAATATATATGTAAAGATTGATCACATCTTTGAAAGAACTATCAAATTCAAGTGAAAAATATTTGAGTGCGAGTGTTATTTCTTTGGAGTGATCGTGAGAATTTGGGTAAGGTAAATCTTTTATTTCTACTAACATTTTCTTGCAGGTACAAAATCTAAAAGTAAAATGGAGAGGGAAGTAGGAGAAAGTTCGAATCAGGGGTTGTCTAAGGTTCAAATGGAGGCGTTATATGGGTATTTTAGTAGAATGATGAGGGCTGAGTTGGATCCTTTATATGAGAGGTTGGATAGGCTTGAGGTTAGCACTAGTGAAAATAAATCTAATCCTAAAGGTTTGGGTACAGTTAAAGAAGAGGATGATTATGATTTGGGTGTAGAAGAGGAAAGTCAAAATGAGAACTGGGGTAGGAGCGGACGAAGTAGAGGAGGATTTGGTAGAGGAAGAAGAGAAGCCGTACGGGGTAGGTACAATGATGGGAATAAGGAAGATAGTAACATAGGTAGCATTAAAATGAAAATTCCGTCATTCCATGGTAAGTCAGACCCTGAAGCTTATTTAGAATGGGAAAAGCGAGTTGAATTTGTTTTTGATTGTCACCATTATTCTGAACTCAAAAAGGTTAGGTTGGCCGTGGTTGAATTTGTTGATTATGCACTTATTTGGTGGGATCAATTAGTGACCACTAAAAGAAGATGCAATGAGCGACCTATAGAAATTTGGGCTGAAATGAAGAGCGTATTGAGGAAGAGGTTTGTACCAAATTACTACTATAGAGAAATGTTTAAGAAGTTACAAACCTTGAGACAGGGTGTGAAGAGTGTTGAGGACTACTATAAAGAGTTGGAAGTAGTCATGATTAGAGCAAACATAGATGAGGATAGTGAGGATACTATGGCTCGTTTTATGTGTGGTTTGAACAGGGAAATTCAAGACCAAGTGGAGCTTAGACATTACTTGGATCTAGATGAAATGGTGCAGATGGAGATAAAAGTGGAGCAACAACTCAAGAGGAGAGGAGTTGGCCGTACCACACAAGCTGGGAATACATCAACACCTTGGCGTTCCAACGTTGTTAAACGTGAAGAAAGCAAGGTAGTGGTCAAGCCCAAAGTTGACATTAAACAGGAGGCGCCTAAGCAGGGAATGCAAGGTAAACCTGAAACTCCTATTAATCGTTCTAGAGATATTAAATGTTTTGGGTGTCAAGGAGTTGGACATATTGCTAGCCAATGTCCCAATAAAAGGGTGATGGTGTTGAATAATTATGGGGAGTATGAATCTCATAGTGAGGGAGATGATGGAGAGGGTGAAGACGAGATGCCTGCATTAGAGGATCCTGATGAGGGATATGAGGCAGTTGTGGGTGAAGCGTTAGTGACTAGGCGTATAATGAATACGCAAGTCAAAGAAGAAGAAACAAACCAAAGGGAAAACTTATTCCATACTAGGTGTTTTGTCAATGGCAAGGTTTGCAATCTTATTATAGATGGAAGAAGTTGTACCAATGTTGCTAGTCTTGAGATAGTTGAAAAATTGAGCTTGCCTACTTTGAAACATCCTCAACAATATAAGCTACAGTGGTTGAATGACTGTGCTGAAGTGAAAGTGAACAAACAAGTCTTGGTTGCGTTTTCGATTGGGAAGTATATTGATGAGGTGTTATGTGATGTGGTACCAGTGCATGCTTGTCATATTTTGTTAGGGAGACCATGGCAATATGATAGACAAGTGACACATGATGGGTTTAAAAATAGATATTCTTTTGTACTCAAGAAAGAAGCCATTGTTTTACTTCCTTTGTCCCCAAAACAAATAATGAAGGACCAACGAGAAAAGAAAAAAAGGGATGAGGCCGAAAGAAAGAGTGAATTAAAAAGTGAGATGGCCTTTGAAAAGAAAAATGAAATGGCTAAAAACAAAAGTGATAAAAAATCTGAGATAGCCATACAAAAGAAAAATGAGGAAAAAGAAAATGAGAGAAAAGAGGCTAAAAAGAAAATATATATGGCCCAAAAGAGTGATATGAAACAATTGTTGCACACACATGATACACTTGTGTTGATTCTGTACAAAGAGATTCTCTTTAACACAAGTGATATAGCCAGAAATCTTCCGAGCATTGTTGTTTCCCTTTTGCAGGAGTTTGATGATATATTTCCGGAGGAACTACCTCAAGGAATACCACCATTGAGGGGGATTGAGCACCAAATTGATTTTGTGCCCGGAAGTGCATTGCCAAATCGTCCAGCTTATAGAAGCAATCCGGAGGAGACTAAGGAGCTTCAACGGCTGGTAAGTGAGTTGTTAGATAGGGGTTTTGTGCGTGAGTCCATGTTTCCTTGTGTTGTACCTGTTTTATTAGTTCCTAAGAAAGATGGTTCATGGCGTATGTGTGTGGATTGTAGGGCAATCAATAATATAACCATCAAGTATAGGCATCCCATACCTAGACTAGATGATATGTTAGATGAGTTGCATGGTGCATGTATTTTTAGTAAGATTGATTTAAAAAGTGGTTATCATCAAATTAGAATGGGGGAAGGTGATGAGTGGAAAACGGCATTTAAAACCAAATATGGGTTATATGAGTGGATGGTCATGCCTTTTGGCTTAACTAATGCTCCTAGTACCTTTATGAGGTTGATGAATCATGTTTTGCGTGCTTACATAGGAAAATTTGTTGTGGTTTATTTTGATGATATTCTTGTGTATAGCAAAGATTTGGATGAGCATGTTAAACATTTAAGACTTGTACTGATAACACTTAGGGATGAACAATTATATGCTAATCTTAAGAAATGTGCTTTTTGTACAAGCAAGCTTGTTTTTCTTGGTTTTGTGGTAAGTTCACAGGGGATACAAGTGGATGAAGATAAGGTAAGTGCTATTCGAGATTGGCCAACACCTGCTAATGTTAGTCAAGTTCGAAGCTTTCATGGTCTTGCAAGCTTCTATAGGAGGTTTGTAAAAGATTTTAGCACACTGGCTGCACCGATGACGGCAGTGATTAAGAAGAACGTTCCATTTCATTGGGACGAGGAGCAAGAGAAGTCTTTTAATATTATTAAACAAAAATTAATTAATGCGCCTTTACTTGTTTTGCCTGATTTTTCTAATACTTTTGAAAATGAATATGATGCTTCAGGTGTAGGTATTGGTGGTGTTTTGATGCAAGGAGGACGACCAGTCGCGTACTTTAGTGAGAAACTCAATGGAGCAGCGCTGAACTATCCAACGTATGACAAGGAGTTGTACGCGCTTGTGAGGACTTTGGAGATGTGGCAACACTACTTGAGGCCTAAGGAGTTTGTGATCCATACCGATCATGAGTCTCTAAAGTACCTTAGGGGACAACAGAAACTGAACAAGCGGCATGCCAAGTGGGTGGCATTCATAGGGACATTTCCCTACATAATCAAATACAAACAAGGTAAGGATAATGTAGTGGCCGACGCACTATCATGGAGGTACGTACTAATCTCTACCTTGGATTCGAAAATCTTGGGATTTGAGCATGTGAAAGAGTTATATTTGTTGGATGATGATTTTAAGGAGATATTTGAAACATGTATGCATGGTCCACATGATAAATTTTATTTGCATAATGATTTTTTGTTTAGAGAAGATAGATCGTGCATTCCTAAGTCATCGATTCGTGAATTATTTGTGAGGGGGGCACATGGTGGTGGTTTGATGGGGCACTTTGGTGTGGCTAAAACTTTGAGTTGTTTGCATGAGCATTTTTATTGGCCACATATGAAACGTGATGTTGAACGTGTTTGTGAAAAATGCATTACTTGTAGACAAGCAAAGTCTAGAACACAACCACATGGCTTGTATACACCACTTCCTGTTCCTAGTGAACCTTGGATTGATATTTCTATGGATTTTGTTTTAGGTTTGCCGAGGACTAAGAAGGGGAGAGTTCGATATTTGTTGTTGTTGATAGATTTTCTAAGATGGCACATTTTATTGCTTGTAAAAAAACTGATGATGCATCAAACATTGCGGATTCGTTCTTTAAGGAAGTCGTTAGGTTGCATGGTATGCCTAGGACAATTGTAACTGACCGTGATGTTAAATTTTTGTGTTACTTTTGGAAAACTTTGTGGGCTAAACTTGGCACTAAACTGATGTTTTCTACTACATGTCATCCACAAACGGATGGACAAACGGAAGTTGTTAATAGAACTCTAGGAACACTTTTGCGTGCTATACTCAAAAAGAACTTGAAAAATTGGGAAGAATGTTTGTCATTTGTTGAGTTTTCTTATAACCGTAGCGTGCATTCTACTACGAATTATTCACCATTTGAGATTATTTATGATATTAATCCTTTAACTCCTTTGGATTTGATGTCTTTGCCTGTGAGTGAAAGGTTGAACATGGATGGCAAAAAGAAAGCTGAATTCGTTAAAAGTTTGCATGAGAAGGTCAAGGATAACATCGAGAAGAAGAATTTACAATACACGAAGCAAGCCAATAAGGGGAGGAAAAAGATGTTTTTGAAAAGGGAGATTGGGTGTGGTTGCACTTGAGGAAGGAAAGATTTCCAGAAAAACGACGTTCGAAGCTCTTACCTAGGGGTGATGGACCATTTCAAGTGATTGAAAAGATCAATGACAATGCCTACAAATTAGATCTACCACACGTGAGTACAATGTTAGTGCTACTTTTAATGTTTGTGATCTTTCCTTGTTTGATGTAGGAGATGATCAAGATTTGAGGACAAATCCTTTTCAAGAAGGGGAGAATGATGCAAACGTGGTTGATCAAGTACAAAAAAAAAACATGGGAGTCATTGGAGTTGCCCGAAGGACCTATAACGAGGGGACGTAGCAAGAAGTTTAAAGAAGCACTTCAAGGATTCATGATGAGCTACCAAAAAGGACCTACAAGTTGGATGTTTAAAATAAAAGAGCTTGGGAAACATGGACACAACAATGGAAGTGTTTGGAATGTTATTCAAGTGTTAAATGACCATGAGGACAGCAGCATGCGCGCACCAGCACAGGATCTCGTGCAACCGCGCGCAAATGGGTAGCAGGTGACGCGCACCCGCGCCACATTTTGCGCGGCCGCGCGGATGGCGCGCGCGCCGGGTGTTGCATGAAGGCAGTATAGCGCGCGCCCCCGCGCATGATCCGGCGCTACCCGCGCGCCCAAGGAAGAAAATAAGGCAGTATGCTGCGCGCCACTGCGCGCACTTCCGTGTCAAATTTGCTAGTTATCTTATTTAAGCTTTTCACACAACTTTCTTGTTAATTTTATTGTATTTATATGCATTGTATCAAGGTTGAACGAAATAATTGAATGATATATCAAAGTTCTTGAGAATTCTCTCAACTTTACAAGGCAAAAACTTTGTCTTAAAAATCAAATCAAACTTATCAAAGATTGCATCTTTGTGGCGTTTGTCGATTGTTTTTCGCTCGGATTGTCAAAACAAGATCTTTGAAGGTTCATTTGAAATTCAATTGTTTTATCGTTGATATTTGTTGCTAAGTTTTAATAACTTAGAGGTGAATATCACAAACCGTTACTTGTTTCAAAAGATCGGGACAACAAATCTATCCTTGTTTGTTATTGAGTCGAGGGTGCGATTTCGATAATCGTGTTTGCTTCTCATTCGTACGAGGTTTCGCATCAGGTATGCTCAAATAAGGACATGTTTAGTCCGAATCACATGGAGATGTGAACCCACGGCTAGTGGTATCAATGAACCATTGAGGGCCACACAAATACTAGTTTTCTAGATCTCGTTGAGAAGTAAAATAGTTCAATGTGTTGAACGGCTTATAAAGGAGTTTATAAGCGTAAGGAAAAATAGAAGTATGACTTCTATGAGAGAAATGTAATTTTTAATTTGTGGAAGTGTTCCTTAATTAAAAGTTGGCCAAATAAATAATGTATTTGAAAATTGTGATTTTCATAAACATTATTATGGACTAAATTAAATTAATTCAAGTGTTTAATTAATTAAACACTAGTGGACCTAGTAGAGTCCAAATAATTATATTAATTCAAGTGTTTGATTAATTAAATAACATTGGGCCTTGTGGAGCCGAATTAGAAATAATTATTAAACTAATCGGCTTGAGTAAAATCAAGTAAAGATTTAAATAGACTCAAATGTGTTTGAGACATTTAAATAAAGTACATGGGCCTTGTAATTGTTACAAGCCCAAGTCACATTGCATGCTAGGGAGGTGAAGAGTTGGGGAATGCTTTTTATTAAAAAATTGCATGGCATGCTAAAGGTGGTCTCTCTACTTTTCAAGGACCAAGAAAAAGTCTTTCCTTCCCTCCTACACACATAGTTGGCCGAAATTTTTGAGGATAACTCTCCTCATTTTTTTTCTCTTCAATTTTGTTCTTCAATTGTTGGAGAAAACACTTACTTCTCAAGAGAAAAATGCCCTACATTTTCTAGTGCAAGTGTAAGGTGGAATTTTTAAGTTTGGTGGTGGGCTTGATTTTGAAGAAAGGAGTCCAATGAGGCTTGTAGATTGTCTTGCCTTTGAAGAGCTTAGTTGCTTGACAACTAAGTTGGTGCCAAACATCAATCTCAAGAGATTGATAGGTAAAATTTCATAACACCCTATGAATGTCATAGTTTGTGTTTTGTATATGTTACATGCTAGCACATGAGGTGTTCAAATTTTTCTTTAAAATTTCGGTTTTCATGCCTTGAAAACAATTTTGAACTTCCGTTGCGCATTTGAATACCATAAAACCGATCCTCTTTCATACACAATAGACGTCGGGCATAACACATCCACATAAGGCAATACAACATTAAACTGGAGGGGAAGAATAGAAGGAACTAAACCCAAAGATCTCAAAAATAGTTCAGACATAAAAGAATGAGTAGCACCTATATCAATCAATGTCGTAGCTACTCTGTCTGAAATTAAAATAGTGCTAGAAATCACAGAAGAATCATGGTTTATACCTTCCTTCGTCATGGTGAAGATGCGACCCTGCACCTTCTCTTTACTCGATCCTCTCGGACAGTTCTTGGCGATATGGCCTGCAGTGCCACATCGGTAGCAAGTGTGAGTACCAAATCTGCACTCTCCCCTATGATGCCTACTACACTTGGGACACAACGGCTTCTCAGGATCAAATGGAACTGTCGGTGCTTTAGAACTCGGCTCTATCTTGCCTTTCCCCTTGAAATTGCCTCTCCCTCATTGGCTCGAACCTTGACCTCTTTGAGCAATAGCATGTTGCCTCGCCTGTCTCTCTCTAGCGATATTTTTCTCATCTTGCTCGGCTAGCAAAGCCTTAGCCACAATCTCTTTAAATGTCACCGCCTTAGACATATTGATGTCCCTCTTGATTTCTGCTCGAAGTCCTCTAATGAAATGAGCACCCTTGTCTTTGTCATTGGAGGCAATATATGGGACAAACAAACATCCTTCCTCAAACTTCAAAATGTACTCGTCAACATTCATACTTCCTTGATGAAGCTCTAAAAACTCAGTCACCTTCCGAGCTCGAAGTGCATCCGGGAAATACTTGTCGTAGAAAAGATCCGTAAAATCTTGCCACTTCAATGCCGGAACATCAAAACTTACCTTGGTAGCATTCCACCAAATACGTGCAGCTTTAACTAGCATGAATACTGCACAACCAACTCTGTCCTTGTCTTCATACCTGAGATGATCAAATATCGCCTCAAGTGCTATAATCCACTCTACAGCCACCAAAGGATCAGTGCTTCCTGCAAACTCAGGCGGATCCTTCCTCTTAAAAGCAGTAAAGATTCCATCAGTCCCAACCGCTTGAACCACTTGGCCTCTCCCTTGTCCTCTACCTTGACCTGTACCTTGCAAACGGAGCAACTGCTGAATCTGTTCACTGTGAACCTTGGCTTGCTCTTTCAGTAATTTGCCGATCTCGTCGACAACTCTCGATGAGGAGCTATCCTCACCCTCTGAAGCCTTTCTCTTAGGAGGCATTAACTCCTACAATGTGCTCACATAATACATATCAACCAATACAAATAATAAATGTAGAAGAAGACATACACGGACTGTTGAAAGTAGACAAAATCATATGCATTGGTCCGAAGAACGTTGCTCTGATACCACTAAATGTAACACCTCTGACCGATTTCTAAAATAACAGCGGAATTTTTCTAAAATTTATTTGAAGGGAGGAAGGATTTAAAATTTCTTGACATAAACACATTTTCAATATAAACAATCAAAAGTATAAACATGATCAAATAAGTGTTGCATCAAAATACAAAATATCATTTTGATCATGTCCAACAATGCTAACAAAATAGCCTTCTTCCTTCCATCTTCTATGCATATGACCTCAGCTCCAATCAACGTCCTGGCCCATCACTCTTATCTGCATCACATGAAATAACTGAAATGAGTATAAAACTCAGCAAGTGAAACTCTTACATAACAATGTATACATATCATACTCTGTAAAACATGGCTTTGAAATCATTAAATATCATTAACTCTTTAAACATGAATAATATAGTAGAACATTAACATAACGATGGTATTACTCCTTTCTCTGATAGATTGATATTTCAATAGTATCTCTGTCTCTGTACCTATATCCCATCGATATAAATCGATTACTCTGTTGGGATGTAAGCCTATGGTCGTTGATCAACTAATTGCATGCAATATCTGAATATCTCTATATCAATCCAATAAATCAATTTGAACTCTCTCTTGGACATTAAAACAAACACTTTGCATACTCTTTCCTTTGCATTGCTTTTTACATAATTGAGACATAAAAATGCCTCTCATATACAACAAAGTATGTTCTATACATAACATGAATCAAATGGAAGGGAATAGCGTGTTAAAACCATTGAAATACAATACATATACTTCATGTGAGCACAAGGAATGAATTCCACTTGCAACCACTAGAAAGCTTGAATCTAATCTCTTGGTACAAAACCTACAACAATAAACCATGTATTGCACCATCAACAACCCAATAATCAAACAACCATACCATAAAACCCATAAAACCAACACAATAATGAATCCCATAATTTCTCCAACACCATAATCCAAGAATAACTAAACCACAAGCTTACCTTAGCTCCTTGAACCCACAATGATCTTGTTCTCACTTCAAATACCCAACAAGAAGCTTGAATCAAAGGAAGGAAAGAAAGAAATTGAGAATCCTAGGTCTCCCTTGAGATGAATAACCGAGAAGAATGGGTGGAAATGAGTGAAAATGAGGCAAACTCTTGTATTTAATCACTTAAATCTCGAAAACATGACTTTACTGTTCACGATCGCGTGTGCGCTACAGTTCATACCGCGGGTGCGCTAAGCAATCTGTACTACTTCCGAAAATCCAAAGGCGACGACCGCGGGTGCGCTGCTCAACAGACCGCGGGTGCGCTGAAGGTTCTGCCCAAACACCGCAGGTGCGGTCTCTTTTCCAGTGCGGGTGCACTGACTCTTCTGTCCAATCACCACGGGTGCACTCTCCTCTGTAGCCAACAATATACTCTTTGCAACTAAATCGAATCGCAACGTCGCTTCTCCTCATAATTAGGCAACACTATCAACAAGAAAGTTGCACCACTATGTCTTATCTAACAACTACAATTGGCCTCATACCAATTGGCTCAACATACAAATGATAATGAATTAAATCACAACGACGCTACACTATGACTACACACCATCTATAATCAACAATACCATAAATCATAAATCCAAATTCTTAACATCTAAACTATACGTAAAATTAACCAAATAGTCCATAAACATAAGAAATCTTAAACCGTACCGTTCACCAAGCTTGAATATTACAAATTATAAAGGGAAGAGAATCACGGATTCTTTATAACTAACAAAAAATACCACGGAGTGAAGAAAAATAAAGAGCTGCGCAAGAAGAATGCCGAAAACTTGAGCTAAAGGACTGATGAATTCACCAAATACTCGGTGCAATTTTATTACATAATTTCAAAATTTTTTTGTATATAACCACACAAATTAATTTGACAATAAAAATTAATATAATTTACTTATATTAAACTTTTAAGTAAGTTATTTCAAAATATATAGTTGGATAAAAATATTTTAATTAGAATTATCAATTTCTTATATTACTTTGCATTAACATAAACATTTTTATAATATTACATAAATTATATTAAAGTGCCCAAAGTTATAGAGTAACTAAACACTATTTCATATATAAATTTTTTAAAAAAACATAACAAAATACTTTATAATTTCATTAGTATTAAGTACAATAATATTAACTCATTCTTATATTAAAAATATTAACCTTGAAATATTCAAAAATCACAATATCATATTTATTATTTTTTTAATATTCCAACTATTTTTTAATATCGCGATTAATATTAAAATATAATATTTAACTAAATTATACTTAATCATGTAATGTTAATGAACAAAATTATAATTACATTAATATAATATAAATAATACAAACAAAATATTAAAAAAATTAATTAAATTACCTTCTCCGACGTAATTATACGGAACTTGTAACAATATCAACGAACGGTGCTAATATCTTAAATAAATGACAAGTATTATCAAAAAAATTACACAAAACAAAATATTAATTCTTAATATATAATTATAATATTATCAACGAAATTAAACATTACCTCTTTATATATCTTCAAATGAAAAGGATGATAAAATCAACAAATAATATTAATACAAGATCGAATTAGAAAAGATGGATTTTGCGCATATGAATCGGATGAATGCGAGAATGATTACCAAGAAGAAATATTTTCGGATTAAATGAAAGGAGGAAAGGGTACGATTTGAAGGAGAGGAGCATTTGTATTTAAAGTGGGAAAAACACAGAGTGGACACGGATTCAAAGAATCCGTGACAGTCTGTCACGGATTCTTTGAATCCGTGCCCCACTCCCTTTTCTTTTTTTTATTTTTTTTATTTTTTTTAAATATGTCTTAATCCGGTGCAGTGAAGTGCGCATTGTACTAGTTTTGTAAATCTTTTCATTTTAAAACATATTTATAATGATTTTTTTAATTTATAATATTTTTAAAAAAAGCCCTAAAACAATGCCCAAAATTTCCTTTTTTATAGTAGAATAATTCTTTTGGGTGTCGTTCCGATGGGCTGATGTAAAGATTATTTCAAACTTATGTTTGTCTATATTGATGATGTTTTAATTGCATCTAAAAATCTAGAGGAACATATCAAGCATTTAGAAATCTTTTCTAATTTTTGCAAAAAAGAAGGACTGGTTCTATCAAAAAAGAAAGCAGTCATTGCCACAAGAAATATTGAATTCCTCGGAATAGAAATCGATGAGTCAGGAATAATTTTGCAGGATCATATAGTAGAAAAAAAGCAAAATTTTCCAAACGAGTTAAAAGAAAAGAAACAACTTCGGAGTTTTCTAGGAGTTGTTAATTTTGCTGGGATGTTTATTAAAAAGCTAGCAAAACATAGGAAACTGTTCAGTCCATTGCTGAAAAAAGATGCAAAATTTATATGGACGAAAGAACAAACACAAGGACTTAGTCAACTAAAGGAGATTTGTAAAAATCTTCCGAAAATGGCTATTCCTCGGGATGAAGATGATATGGTATTATATACAGATGCTACTGATCATTGGTGGGCGGCAGTGTTAACCAATCTCACACCAGAGTGAGAACAGCCATGCAGATATTGTTGTGGACTTTTCTCGGATGCAAAAGTCATAAGATGGCATATCAACGAAAAAGAATTCTATACAGTAAAAAGAACTTTTGAAAAATGGCCATTGTTTTTACTTGCAAAGAAATTTACTTTAAAGGTTGATAACACACAGGTGAAAGCTTTCTTAAGGAATAGAATAGAATCTAAACCGGAGAAAGCTAGATTATTAAGATGACAAGCTCTATGTTAAAATTATATTTTTGATATTGTGATTATAAAATCTCATGAAAATATTCTTGCAGATTTTTTAACAAAAGATGGACAACGGTGATATCAATGCCAACATGAAAATGACGAGGCATTTGAGGAAACAACTGGAAATGCTTCAAACCGAGTTCAACAAGTTGGCCTTAAATGTAGAAGTTGCAGGAAGACTACAATATAAAAGAATTGTCTTCGATCGAATTACAGGATATTTACAGGCTTATACTCAGTTATGGTCTGCAATACAAAGGCATATCCTGCAAGGCATTGAGAAGCCACTGGTTTCCCAAATAGAGAGTTTTCGAGTACAAGACTATATACCTGGAGCAGATGATTCAAATACCCCTAGCACAAGTGTTAAGTCGGGATCATCTCTAGATGATTCGGTTGAAACAAAAATTGAGACTTCGTATCCTTATCTCGAGTCTTCAAGTCAACCCTTCACCTTGGGGATTGAAGAGGGAAAGATCAACCTTAGACCTAATACTGACAAGGGTAAATCTAAGGTTAGTACTAATGAAGTTACAATTTCTCTATTACAGGTATATCCACAATTGTGGTAGAAATTAAAAACAAGAGTAGGCATTAACCCCGCTACAATCAGGGTTGATGTTTCCGAAAAATATCTCAGGATATGGTTAAAACCAAATCCATATCCAAATGAGGTCAAAGCATGGTATGAATTCGGGGCTCTGGCCTCATTTATATCACATCACCCAGCTTCTCAGAAATTTCAGGACTACCCAAATGGATCCAGGAAGCTGTTCATGAAACCTGGGCAAATAATGACTATTTGTCTAGATGAGACATCCTGGAGCTATACTTTTTCAGTACAGCCCCATAACCAGCAGGGAAAGGCTCACACGAAGCCTATCATTTCATCAAGTTAAGGAGGCCAGATATGAATATTCAAAAATTCATTAAAGATCCTCTGGCA
This sequence comes from Primulina tabacum, assembly GCF_025594145.1. NCBI lineage: Eukaryota > Viridiplantae > Streptophyta > Magnoliopsida > Lamiales > Gesneriaceae > Primulina > Primulina tabacum. The sequence continues at coordinate 44,127,806 of NC_134554.1, forward strand.
GAAGAAACACCCCTTGTTGCTTCAATAACTGAAGACGACATTTCTAACAAAAGAGCATGGGGTTTATGGGTTTGTCTCACTGAGATAGACAAAGTCAAGTTTCCATTTAAGTTTTATTATAATTCTTTAAATGAATCATTCCTGTTAAATACCATGACATGAAAAACAATAAGTTTTGCCGAAGATTTATTCGAAAAGAAAATAAATCTTCTATGGAATAGAAAGCTTTCGAGGAATAAAGAAACTAGTCGGAAATTCTGTAATATGGCTTATGTGGGAAGATGGTCGGAGAATATCTGCCTATAGTGCCCTAATCAGAAGGAACCCGAATTTGGCAAGGGTTTATGTGGGGACCCGAACCTAATTAGTCTTCTTAATCATTATTAAGAATCAATATGACAATTAAGTAACATGGGACATAAAACTTTTTTCTTTAAAATACAAATGCGGAAACGTAATGTACTAAATCTGATATACATGTCAATACAAAAGTACAAGTCTTGTACAATATTTATTCATCTCAAACTAAAGTTCAGTCACTATCTCAAGTACTGAAAATCAATCTATTCTAAGTCCGGATCTCCACGCTAATTGTAATCTCTCATCCTCTTCCTGATCCTGATCCTGCCCCACCTTTTGTCATGCACACATACAAACAAGACAACAGCCGGATAACTCCGGTGAGAAATATATCCCAGTATAAACAATGTAAACATGCAATCATATAAATAGATATAGAAGCATGAAACAGATATCAATAACATGTATAAAATCAGAAAGACATGTATCGATATAAAGCTGTAAATAACTCTGGACACGTCATTTCAGACTCGACTCTTCTCTAATCTAGGGATCCTGGTTCCTAGACATGGGCACATATATCGAATCTCAACGATAGGAATGAATCAACTCCTAAGCGACATCGATATAAACCAAACATTCAGTGTCTTGGCGAATCAGCCGAAGACTTGGCACATCAGCCCACGACTCAGTACATGATTTGCTATAATTCAATAGACTAAGCAGATCAATCTCAAGAATTGTAACTATCAATGCAACAATCATTCAGTATGTGATTTTGGGAAACTCAAGTTAAATCAAACTCGAGTTGTGCAATCCCAGATCAACATTGATTTATACCTTTCTTTCTGTGGTTTCTGGTTCTGTCGAAGTCTTGAATTCGAAACTGTCAATTACTCAATCTGGCAATGACAATAACGAGGAGTATAATATCAATACACCACTCAAATCAATACCGGATATAATCAGAACTTAATCAAATTCTGTTTCAACGGCATAACTGCACCATCTCAATGCACCCAGCAATACAAATAAATATATATCAATTCCCAAAACTCATAATCAATAACAATACAAATCTGATATCAAATCTCAGTCAAATCAACTCTGAAAATCATAACAATTTCATACGGTATCCGTTCTTCAATCCGATTTCTGTTATACGATGTCTAACTGTGGGGACCCTGACGCTAATTCATGTCTTAATCATTATTAATATCAAATATAGCAATTAAGAAAAGTGGGACTAAATTTTTTTTTTTAAATATTAATGCGGAAACGTAATGTAATTTATTTAATATACAGGTCAGTATAAAAGTACAAATCATGTACTCCAAGTTTCTATCTCAACTAGGTTCAACATCTATACAGCAAGTGCTGAATCCTATTCTACCTCTGAGCCCGGATCTCCACGCTAACTACATCTCTCATCCTCTTCCTGATCCTGATCCTGTCCTACCTGTTGTCATGCAGACATACAAACAAGACAACAGCCGGATAACTCTGGTGAGAATTACATTCCCAGTATAAATCATGCATACATGCATTTCATATAAACAGATATAACAGCACGAAACAGATATTCATAACATGTATAAAAATCAGAACATGAATCAATATAAACTCCGAATCACATTCTGTGATTCTTAGACTCTGACTCGACTCATTCTAATCTAGGGATCACGATCTGAATAAGAACATCCACCCACCTACACTCCCGATCGGGGTGGTGACACGTTCTTATTCGCGGACTTTGGCTCTTTCCATATCGAACATCAGTAATAGAGGAAACTCCAATTCTATCCACTTTGATATAACCAAACATCCGGTGTCTTGACCTATCCGTCACAGACTAGGCACATCCGCCCTGGCCTATCGAACAATCATCTAGGAGTATCAGTCCTGGCATATCCTGCCAAACCTCTGTGACATTGTGCAATGGCCCAGTGACGATTCCATCACTATTTGGTACCTCTGTCACGAGATCAATAGTCTACGACTAGGCGTATCCTCCTATAACTCAATAAATCAAGATATCAATCAAATCAAAGATATCAATCACATCAATTGCAAATATCAGTGCAATAAAATGAAGTATGTGATTTTGGGAAACTCCAGTCAAATCTAACTCGAGTTGTGAAATCCCCCATCAATATCAATTTATACCTTTCTCTTCTCGGTCTGACGAAGTCGAAGTCTCAAAGTAAAATCTGTCCATATCAATCTGAAATGACAATATCGCATAGACACAATATCAATATGCAACTCAATTCAAAACCTGTTTTGATCAATACTCAAATCAAACAAAATCTGATCCATATCAACGATATCATGATATAATCTCAATCAATACTGAATCTGATCACAATCAATCTACTGATGTTTCGACGGCATAACAATACAGTCTTGATAGCCCCGTCAATCTCAACGTCACAGGGATAATGTCATAACTCATAATCATCACAAATATGTTCCATAATCTTAAAATCCATATAACTCAACTCAAGACATACTGGAATTTGAACAAAATTCGCATATCATATCCGTTCTTTGATCCGGTTACGAATATAGGTTCACAATAATCATAAAAACATATAATAGAAATCAAAATCTGATTTCTCCAACATTTCAACTTCAAAACCTGCTGAAAGGCAGTAATACTTGCATCCTTTTGTAGCTTGTAACAAGAGGAGAAAGAATCTCAACTCGGATCGATAATCGGACGGTTATATTCTTCATAATCAAATGTCTAAGTTGGAATGAAGTTTGGAGGAATTTCTGAATTTGCTCTCGGTCCTTGGCTGCTGAAATGAAGGAGATGAAGACAATTCATATATATATCTTGCATGGTGAAGACACATGTTTCATTCTTATTCTGCACGTCACACCGCGGGTGCGGTCACTCTGCACCGCGGGTACGCTGAGCGTACTGGATCACTTCCATAATTTCAGAAGGCACTGACCGCGGGTGCGGTGCATTTTTGACCGCAGGTGCGGTGACTCTACTGTACCAACACCGCGGGTGCGGTCACTTTTATGGCGCGGGTGCACTGACTCTACTGTACCACCTCCAAAATTTCAAAAGAACCACCGCGGGTGCGCTGGCTCTTTTACCGCGGGTGCGCTTGTCTTTCTACTCCAACACTATACTTTGCAACTAACTCAAATTGCAACGTCGCTTCTCCTTTCTGTTCTTCCATTCCCTTAATTATAATACATAGTAACTCCACGTATTACGCTAAAATATTGGGCGTTACATTTCTCCCCCTCTTAGATATGAGTTCGTCCTCGAACTCGCATGCAATCAATCAAAGCATGTAAAAGAAGCAATATAATCAAAAGCTGAATAAATACTCACGTCATGGAAATAATTCTGGATATCTCTGGTTCATCTCTAATTCCGTTTCCCAAGTCGCTTCTTCAGTGCCATGACGACTCCATTGGACTTTTACTAGCGGAATAGTCTTCGTTCTGAGCTGTTTTTCTTTCCAATCAAGAATCTGAATTGGCTGTTCAATATAACTCAAAGTGTCGTCAAGCTCGGCTTCATCAAGCTGAATGACATGAGAAACATCAGGCATATATCTACGCAGCATTGATACATGAAAGACATCATGTATCCCAGATAGAGAAGGAGGAAGAGCAAGTCGATATGCACGATCACCAATCTTCTCAAGAATCTCGTACGGAACGATGTATCTACGGAGACAATTTCCTACGTTTGCCAAATCTGACAATACCTCTGAATGGAGAAATCTTCAAAAATACTCTGTCTTCCTATTCAATTACTAACGATCGACGACGTACATTTGCGTACTTGGCTTGCCTATCCTGCGTTGTCTTCATTCTTTTCTGGATTAATTTTACTTTCTCAGACATTTCTTGGATCATATCAGGTCCAAGTTCTGGTACTTCAGATATATCATCCCAATACAGAGGAGATCTGCACTTCTTGCCATATAATGCTTCAAAACGGTGCCATCTCGATGCTCGTCTGATAGCTGTTGTTGTACGAGGAATTCACAAAGAGGTAGTGAATCTTGCCAACTAGTGCCAAAATCTAGCACTACAGCTCTCAGCATATCCTCCAGTGTCTGGATAGTCCGCTCTGACTGTCTATCGGTCTGAGGATGATATGCAGTACTCAGGGCAATGTCGTACCTAAAGCCTGCTGTAAACTGTGCCAGAAATGTGAAGTAAATCGGGGATCACGATCTGATACGATAGATTTCGGCACACATGCAATCTGACCACTTCTCTGACATATATCTCTGCCAAACGTGCAAAGTCAACCAAAATCACAGGTCTGATATAATCAACTCTCGACACTCTGTGTAATTTAATCACTTTTCTGACAGAAATCTCAGTAATATACTCATATATGTACGTCTTCATGTACGAGTTAGCACTCGCAGACTAGGTCAGTCTGTCACTCCTAACTCAATCAATGTTCAATTCAAAGAGGAATGCGGTAGCTTCATCACGATATCCCGGGAAATGTAATTCTATTTCCCTTCATGAATCGATAAGCTATATAACCATTTCCTTGTTTCTTTCTTCTGTCTTTATCTATCGGCAATTCAGACACTTCAGTACAACTCTGCCACATCTAATCTCATCTGTTTCTATACAAAGCTGTCTTTTCAAATTATAATATATCAGTTTCTGCTATCAGGACGAATACGAAATCAACTATTGTGCATTTCTGACAACATTATTCATTTCAAATCCGAAATATCTGGCACAACCCATCGGTTATTCACATACAATGCAGTATCACTTACCTGATATTCTGATGGATACCCTGTTCTGACTATCGATAATCAAGTTCTGCCATTCTGATTAATTTTCTGGACTGTTTCAACTCTCAACATCAGCTCTGATTCGGCTTGTACGGTATCGAGTCTCAACTGTATACAATCAGTATCAAATACTGCTGCAGAAAATAATCATTCTCAAGCAATTCAGAATAACATCAGATACAGTAGCCTGTTAACTCATGCAACTACAAAATTTCTGACACTGATGTCGACCTCAGTCAACCAATCACGGCTTCACTGTATTAGAATCAACAGATATATCATCTTCAGATATAACAATCCTGATTACAATCTGTCGCAATCAAGATGCACATTTCAACAGTTTCTGTATCCAACTTTCCAGTTTTCCAGAATATTCAATACAACACTCAGATATTCAACAAAATCATCATAATCTTCGAATATCCAGAATATCATAGATCAACTAATAAGAGAATCATCAAAATAATATATACACAGAATTTATCAACTCACAACATAGCTGATACATTCCTAAAGAGAAATACTCAATCAGATGTAACTCTCAGTTAATAAATCTGCTATCGATCTTTCAATCCCTCAATCAATTGGTATAATTCAGTACAGTGTTTAAAATAAAACTGTAAACTGGTATCAAGTCAAGGCTGAAATCAATCCCCCTAGCTGAAATCAAACTCGGAATCTCATCTGGGGAAAATCATCAGTACTCTCATATCACTGGCAAATCAGCCAATGATAGACTCGCATTTCAGAATAAACTGACATATAACAAGGAATCTCTCCGCTCCTTTCTATAACAATCGAGTCCTCAATATCACCCCATCCAAGGAATCCTAATCTAAAATTCTTACCGTAAAATTTCCATTTATCAGCCATATCCGGTTTGAATTCCACAATCTGTTGAAAATAATTTCACAACGAGTAATTCCTGTACTTGCGTCCACATATCAAGTACACCAAGTAATGTAATCCCATTCAGATAACTCAAGTACCATATCATCTAACTCAATCTCATATCTGTCATACTGTAGCATACCATGTCTAATAGATATCACTAATAAAAACCTCTCCCAAACATAAAAGAGATCGATACTACAGCATATAATAACTCCATATTCAAAGCATAGATCAATGCAATTCATTCAAAAATAATCGTATGGAATGCATTAGTATCATCAATACATATGCAAAATAACCATACAATAATAAGTACCTGCCACTACCTCGTCAGGTATGTCCTGGCCTTGGTTGTGATTGAGAAGTCGTCGGTGGTTGAGAAGAGTGAACAACCGGTGATTGTCTATCAGGCGGTGCCACTGGTCCAGATGGTTCTGCTCCCTGAGATCGTCGGGAAGCTCTCAGTGGACATACTCTAGCAAAATGTCCTGGCTGATGACAGACGTTGCAACTACCAACCACACCTCGGCATTGCTCTGTGGAATGTCTTCCTCCACAAGTTCTGCAGTACTCTCCTGTATAACCCGGGCTAGAACTGCTGGAGCTAGATGAACCACTCCCTAGCTTCTTAAACTGTTTATTGCGAGCTTTCAGGAAATCTTCTTTCCCTTACTACTACTACCAATATCAAATCGAGACTGTGCTTTCAAGAATTGAGCTGGAGGTTGTTGTTCTGTGGGTGAACAACATACGACATTCCTCGTTGTTGAATCAAACTGGCCTCAGCTCTTTTCCATGTTCAAGGTGTCAGCAAAATAAAGGGGTCGTTCCACATTCACCAATGTAGATATTTCAGGATTTAGTCCGCTGATGAACTGATCAACTACAACTTTATCATTCCCAGCCACATTATGAGCAAAACGTAATAAAGTAGAAAATTTTGCCACATATTCTTCAATATTCATCTGGCCCTGTGTCAAGTTGGCAAACTCTGTACTCTTATCTTGTCGGTACGATACTGGAAGAAATCTTTTATGAAACTCAACTTTAAAGATTTTCCACGTAATTATGGTACCATGCTGTTCCAAGGATTCTTTGGTTGCGATCCACCAACTCTTTGCGACTTCATAAAACTGATGCCCAATCAATCTAACTCGGCGTTCATCTGAGTAATCAAGTGAGTCAAACAGCACTTCAATATCATTCAGCCAACTCTCACAATTATCAGATGTCTCAGTACCCTTCAGACTCGGCGGTTGAAATGACTGGAATCTCTTCAACATTATTTCCATCGGAGTTTCTGACACATATCTGATAAACCGAAGTACCACCTGATTCTGGAATTCTTCGAGGAGGTATATATGATTACCAAAAGAATTAGTAACCAAATACAACAAACCTGTTTCAGTCCTCCGCTGATCATTACTGCTGATCAAGAATCGATTCTGATTCATTCTCAATAACACATGTTTATAATAAATCAGATAATCAAGTAAACATGCATTTCAAAGCAGTAAATCATAAGCTCATGCTAGCATAGCAAAATCATAAAAGAAAACTCAATCTACCCCGCTCACTAGTTCCTATCTCAGTTTAAAGGATCTATCGCTGTGATACCACCTGCTGTGGGGACCCGGACGCTAATTCATGTCTTAATCATTATTAATATCAAATATAACAATTAAGAAAAGTGGGACTAAATTCTTTTTTTCTTTTTAAAATATTAATGCGGAAACGTAATGTAATTTATTTAATATACAGGTCAGTATAAAAGTACAAATCATGTACTCCAAGTTTCTATCTCAACTAGGTTCAACATCTATACAGCAAGTGCTGAATCCTTTTCTACTTCTGGGCCCAGATCTCCACGCTAACTAACATCTCTCTCCTTCCTAATCCTGATCCTGTCCCACCTGTTGTCATGCACACATACAAACAAGACAACAGCCGGATAACTCCGGTAAGAATTACATTCCCAGTATAAATCATGCATACATGCATTTCATATAAACAGATATAACAGCATGAAACAGATATTCATAACATGTATCAAAATCAGAACATGAATCAATAAACTCCGAATCACATTCTGTGATTCTTAGACTCTGACTCGACTCATCCTAATCTAGGGATCCTGATCTGAATAAGAATATACACCCACCTACACTCCCGATCGGGGTGGTGGCACGTTCTTATTCGCGGACTTTGGCTCTTTCCATATCGAACTTCAGTAATAGAAGAAACTCCAATTCTATCCACTTCGATATAACCAAACGTCCGGTGTCTTGACCTATCCGTCACAGACTAGGCACATCCCCCCCCTAGCCTATCGACCAATCATCTAGGAGTATCAGTCCTGGCATATCCTGCCAACCTCTATGACAATGTGCAATGGCCCAGTGACGATTCCATCACTTTGGTACCTCTGTCACGAGATCAATAGTCTACGACTAGGCGTATCCTCTTATAACTCAAGACATAACTCAATAAATCAAGATATCAATCAGATCAAAGATATCAATCACATCAATTGCAAATATCAGTGCAATAAGATGAAGTATGTGATTTTGGGAAACTCCAGTCAAATCTAACTCGAGTTGTGCAATCCCGCATCAACATCAATTTATACCTTTCTCTTCTCGGTCTGACGAAGTCGAAGTCTCAAAGTCAAATCTGTCCATATCAATCTGAAATGACAATATCGCATAGGCACAATATCAATATGCAACTCAATTCAAAACCTGTTCTGATCAATACTCAAATCAAACAAAATCTGATCCATATCAACGATATCATGATACAATCTCAATCAATACTGAATCTGATCACAATCAATCTACTGATGTTTCGACGGCATAACAATACAGTCTTGATAGCCCCGTCAATCTCAACGTCACAGGGATAATGTCATAACTCATAATCATCACAAATATGTTCCATAATCTCAAAATCCATAAAACTCAACTCAAGACATGCTGGAATTTGAACAAAATTCGCATATCATATCCGTTCTTCGATCCGGTTACGAATATAGGTTCACAATAATCATAAGAACATATAATAGAAATCAAAATCTGATTTCTCCAACATTTCAACTTCAAAACCTGCTGAAAGGCATAATACTTACATCCTTTTGTAGCTTGTAACAAGAGGAGCAGAATCTCAACTCGGATCGATAATCGGACGGTTAGATTCTTCACAATCAAATGTCTAAGTTGGAATGAAGTTTGGAGGAATTTCTGAATTTCTCTCGGTCCTTGGCTGCTGAAATGAAGGAGATGAAGACAATTCATATATATCTTGCATGGTGAAGACACATGTTTCATTCTTTATTCTGCACGTCACACCGCGGGTGCGGTCACTCTGCACCGCGGGTGCGCTGAGCGTACTGGATCACTTCCATAATTTCAGAAGGCACGACCGCGGGTGCGGTGCATTTTTGACCGCAGGTGCGGTGACTCTACTGTACCAACACCGCGGGTGTGGTCACTTTTATGGCACGGGTGCACTGACTCTACTGTACCACCTCCAAAATTTCAAAAGAACCACATTCTTTTGTTTTATCCAATCTGATCTCGGAGTGATCCGTCTATCATCATATCAGTTCAAAATCAATAATCTCAGATTAACAGAATCAAAATCTCGGGCATTACATTTCTCCCCCTAAGATCTGATTTCGTCCCCGAAATCACAGGCAATCAAATCATATCGGAAGGAAATGTATAACAGAAGCTAAACAGAAAACTCACATCAGTGAAATAACTTCTGGAATCTCTGTCTCATGTCTGACTCCGTCTCCCAGGTAGTTTCTTCAATGCCATGGCGACTCCATTGAATCTTCACAAGTGGAATAGTCTTCGTTCTGAGTTGCTTTTTCTTTACGATCGAGGATCTGTATCGGCTTCTCGAAGTAACTCAGAGTTTCATCCAGTTCGGCCTCATCTGGGTGAATAATATGTGAAGCCTCAGAGAGATTTCCTCAATAATGATGCAAAGACATCATGTATTCCAGATAAAGAAGGCGGTAATGCGAGTCGATAGGCACGATCTCCTATCTTCTCGAGAATCATTGTACATCTTTCATCTGTTTCCACCAAAACTGTCTTTTCAAATCATTGTACATCTTTCTGCCACCAGGATGAATACTGAATCGACTGCTATGCGCTTCTGACAAAATCTGTCGTTTCAATTCGGAAACATTTGGAACAACAAGACGATTATTCACATATAAAACATTGTCACGAACCTGATACTCAGATCGATGCCTTGCTCTGACCATCAATATCGAGTTCTGCACATTCTGATCAACTTTCTGAGCCGCTTTAATTCTCAAAATCAGCTCTGGTTCGACTTGAACATATATAATCTCAGCAGTCTACAATCTGTCTCAAATACTAATCCAGAAAGACAGCAATCTTCTATCAAATTTGAAACACCAATCGTCGATAGGATAAAGAACATACCTTTCGACTCAGTGCATCAGCTGCTGCATTGGATTTCCCCGGATAGTACTTGATTTCACAATCGAAGTCTTTAAGCAAATCAAGCCATCTTCGATGTCTCATATTCAACTCTGACTGTGAAAAGAGATATTTCAAGCTTTTATGATCAGAATAGATTTCAAACTTCTCACCGTATAGATAATGTCGCCATCTTCAGTGAAAATACAATGGCCGCCAATTCAAGATCATGAATTGGGTAACGAGATTCATGTGGCTTCAACTGTCTCGAAGCATAAGCGATAACATGTCCTCGTTGCATCAAAACACATCCCAACCCTTTGTGAGAAGCGTCACAATAAACAACAAAGTCACCAGTACCTAATGGAATAGTCAAGATCGGAGCACTGGTCAATCTTTTCTTCAACTCCAGAAAACTGGACTCACAGTCTTCAGACCATATAAATGGAGCATTCTTCTGAGTCAACTAAGTAATAGGCTTAGCAATACTCGATAAATCTTTAATAAATCGACGGTAATAACCTGCTAAACCCATAAAACTGCGTATCTCTTGCACAGATGTCGGTCTCGGCCAACTGATCACAGCCTCAACCTTGCTAGGATCAACAGAAATCCCATCTCCAGATATAATATGACCCAGAAATACAACCTGTCACAGCCAAAATTCACATTTTGACAATTTCGCATACATTTTCTCAGCCCTCAGAGTTCTCAACACAATTCTCAAATGCTCGACATGATCAATCATGTTCTTCGAATAAATCAAAATGTCATCAATAAAAATAATCACGAAATCATCTAGATATCTCTGGAATATATGGTTCATCAGACCCATAAATACAGCTGGAGCATTAGTCAACCCAAACGGCATGACAATAAACTCATAATGTCCATACCTGGTTCGGAATGCTGTCTTCGAGATATCAGAATCTCTGACCCTCAGCTGATGATATCCAGATCTCAGATCGATCTTGGAATATACAGAAGAACCCTGCAACTGATCAAATAAATCACGATACTAGGCAAAGGATATTTATTCTTTATCGTAGCCTTGTTCAGTTGCCGATAGTCAATACAGAGTCTCATTGAACCGTCTTTCTTTCTCACAAACAATACTGGAGCACCCCAAGGAGAAACACTCGATCTAATGTAACTCTTGGCCAGTAAATCTTCCAACTGATCTTTCAACTCTTTCAACTCAATCGGTGCCATTCTGTACGGAGCTCTAGAAATCGAAACTGTACCTGGCATCAATTCAATACTGAAGTCTATCTCTCGAATCGGAGGCAAACCCGGAATCTCATCTGGGAAGACATCAGCAAACTCGCATACCACTGGCAAATCAGCCAATGATGGACTCGATTTCAGTAAATCAACTGAATAGACAAGGAATCCCTCCGCTCCTTTCTGTAATAATCGAGTCATAGACAATACGGATATCAAAGGAATTCTAGATCTAGAACCCTTACCGTAGAATTTCACTCATCAGCCATATCCGGTCTGAATCTCACAATCTTGTGGAAACAATCAACAGTAGCTCTATACTTTGTCAGCATATCAATACCTATAATACAGTCAAAATCAGACAATCCAAGTACTATGCAGTCTAACTCAATCTCATGCCCGTCATACTGTAGTATACAATGTTTCACAGAATTCACTGATATTAAATATCCCCAAAGGAGAAGAAACAGACACTACAAATGATAAAGACTCAACAGGCAATGCATGACTCAATGCAAATCTCTCAGAAATAAATGTATGAGAAGCACCGGTATCAATCAATACATAAGCAGGGTAACCACATAAAGAACAGTTACCTGCAACAACGTCATCTGGTGCTTCCTGAGCCTGCTCCTCTGTCAAAGCAAATACTCTGGCCTGTTGTCTAGGAGGCTGGCTCACTGTCTGGCTTCCTCCTGGCCTGCTCTGACTGAGCTGGTGCTAGCTGGAATGAGTGAACAGCAGCTGATCGTATATCAGTCTGTGCCGCTGATCCCAATGATTCGGCTCCCTGGGATCTTTGGGAACCTCTCTGTGGACACACTCTCGCAAAATGTCCCGATTGTGTGCAGATGTGACAACTACCAAACACTCCTTGGCATTGCTCTGTGGGATGTCTCCCTCCGCAAGTTCTGCAGTAAGCTCCGGTATAACTCTGTTTGGATCCACTGGAGCCAGAAGAACTGCTGCCCGACTTCTTGAACTGTTTTCCTCGGGCTTTCAAGAACTCTTTCTTTCCACCACTGCTGCTGCCACCCTCGAATCTGGGAGGGGGTTGCTGTGGCCTCGGTGCCGGAGGAACAAACGAAGCTCCTTTCTGTCATCAGACCAGCTTCTGCTCCTTTGGCTCTGTTCAGGGCATCGGTGTAGTTATTCGGTCGCCCGGTGTTTACCAATGTAAAGATCTCGGGATTCAATCCATTGATAAACTGATCGGCAAAGGCTTCGTCATTCTCAGCCACGTGGAGCAAATCTCAACAAGGTAGAGAACTTGGCCATACTCCTCAATATTCAACTGACCCTGTCTCAGATTGGCAAACTCTGCCCCTTTGTCTTTCCTGTACGACATTGGGAAAAATTTCTGATAAAACTCAGCTTTAAATACATTCCAAGTGATAGTCGTACCTCGATGCTCCAATGCTCTCTTTGTCGTAATCCACCAGTTCTTTGCAACATCATGCAACTGGTGTTCTATCAATCGGACTCGGCGCTCATCTATGTAATCCAAAGAATCAAACAGCATCTCAATATCATCTAACCAACACTCACAGTCAACAGAAGTCTATGTTCCTTTCAGAGTTGGCGGTTTGAACAACTGAAACCTCTTCAGTAACGTTTCCATCGGAGTTGCTGTCACATCCTTCGGATTTGCAGATGTACTACTCTGTTCTGGTACTCTTCGGGGAGGCATATCTGATTACCAAAATGGTTAGTAACCAAATACAACAAACCTATTTCAGTCCTACTCTGATCATCTTGCTGCTGATCAAGAATCGGTTCTGATTCATTCTCAATAATACACGTTACCAATCAATCAGATAGTCAAGTAAACATGTATTATATAAAGCAGTAAAAAATAATAGATTGCTAGCATGCAAAAGCAAGGAAAGAAAACTCATTCTACCCCGCTCAATAGCTCCTATCTCATTCTAAGGAACCTACTGCTCTGATACCACTTGCTGTGGGGACCCGAACCTAATTCATCTTCTTAATCATTATTAAGAATCAATATGACAATTAAGTAACATGGGACATAAAATTTTTTCTTTAAAATGCAAATGCGGAAACGTAATGTACTCAATCTGATATACATGTCAATACAAAAGTATAAGTCTTGTACAACATTTATTCATCTCCAACTAAAGTTCAGTCACTATCTCAAGTACTGAAAATCAATCTATTCTAAGTCCGGATCTCCACGCTAATTGTAATCTCTCATCCTCTTCCTGATCCTGCCCCACCTATTGTCATGCACACAAACAAACAAGACAACAGCCGGATAACTCCGGTGAGAAATACATCCCAGTATAAACAATGTAAACATGCAATCATAAACAGATATAGAAGCATGAAACAGATATCAATAACATGTATCAAATCAGAAATACATGTATCGATATAAAGCTGTAAATAACTCTGGACACTCATTTCAGACTCGACTCATCTCTAATCTAGGGATCCCGATTCCTGGACATGGGCACATATATCGAATCTCAGCGATAGGAATGAATCAACTCCTAAGCGACATCGATATAAACCAAACATCCAGTGTCTTAGCAAATCAGCCGAAGACTTGGCACATCAGTCAATGACTAGGCACATCAGCCCACGACTCAGTACATGATTTGCTATAATTCAATAGACTAAGCAGATCAATCTCAAGAATTGTAACTATCAATGCAATAATCATTCAGTATGTGATTTTGAGAAACTCAAGTTAAATCAAACTCGAGTTGTGCAATCCCAGATCAACATTGATTTATACATTTCTTTCTGTGGTTTTTGGTTCTGTCGAAGTCTTGAATTCGAATCTGTCAATTACTCAATTTGGCAATGACAATAACGAGAAGTATAATATCAATACACCACTCAAATCAATACAGGATATAATCAGAACTCAATCAAATTCTGTTTCAACGGCATAACTGCACCATCTCAATACACCCAGCAATACAAATCAATAGATATCAATTCCCAAAACTCATAATCAATAACAATACAAATCTGATATCAAATCTCAGTCAAATCAACTCTGAAAATCATAACAATTTCATACGGTATCCGTTCTTCAATCCGGTTTCGATTATACGATGTCTAACATATCAAGAACATCATATATGAATCATATCCGATTCTTTCAATATCATATTTTCAAATCATAACAAAACGTAGTAAAACTTACGTCCAGTTGAAGCTCTCGTCGATACAAACACGGTATTGAAGTCGGATTGAAAATCTAACGGACGGATCGTTCACAAATCACAAATCTAAAAAGTGTAAAGGCCTAAGGATTTTCCTTATCTTTCCTGAAGCTCTTCTCCGTTTCATTTCTGAAGGAATGATATATATATATATATATATATATATATATATCAAGTTGCATGTAACAGAAACGTGGATCATTTTCCATACATATCAAGCGACGCTCGGGCAGTTATAAATTACCGCTCGGGCGCCGAACACTCTGTCCGGCTACTCGGTTTGTGGTGCACTAGCGCTCGGGCAGTCAAAAACTACCGCTTGGGCGCCAGACTCTCTGTCTGATATCTCATCTTGTTGAACACTGGCGCTCGGGCGGTCATTTTCTATTGCTCGGGCGCCAGACTTTCTGTCCAAAGTTTACACAATTCTTATGTTTTACCTAATCTGGTCTCGGAGTGATCCGTCTATCATCATATCAGTTCAAAATCAATAATCTCATATTAACAGAATCAAAATCTCGGGCATTACAGTGTCTGACCTCGGTCAGACAAGAAGCATCTTGCTGAGACATGAACAAGTGGTGAAGGACCACAACCACGTTTTTCTCGGGGAAATCAAAAGTTTAAGATTTCTCGACAAAAATAAGTGGACATGTGAATACCATTTTTTTCATTGGGGATTACAAAAGTCAAAAGATTCCCCGACAGAAGCTAGTGGGCATGTGATAAACCCACTAAAAGACCTAGAAAACTTGGACCCAAACAACTATAAATAAAGAATAAATGGGAACAAGAAAATCACACAAGATTTAAACCAAAATTTAGAACCAAAGAAAATGTATTCTACATAACTTAAGGTTTCTAAAAGACGGATTAAAGCATTAAGAAAGCAGCTGATGAATCTTAAAGATCTTTACAAACTGTTAAAAGAAGAATGGAACGATATCTCAACTGATATAATACAAACACATATCTACTGGTTATGCCAGGAGATAAGATCAGAAGAACGAGCTATTTCTAGATTAATGATCTAGAAATAAGACAAATCAAGAAAAGATGGAGGGACAATTCAACCACCCACTCAACCCACTCAAAAGATAGTGCCAAACATAGCTGGATGGCAACAAAGAAAAGCTATGGCAAGAGTTGAAGTCCGAAAATCAAATCCGCAAGGGACTTCTATAAATAACTAGGAAGATGAAGACATCACTCAACCTCTTCGATTTTCTTCAAAATAATTTGTAATATTTTCTCTTTCAAGTTTATGTGTGATTTAAGTTCAGCTACTATTAGTAGCTAAACAAGTTTCTCCTCATCTACAGGAGATTACTATGTAATAATAATTTGTTATGTTTGAATAAAAAGACCAAGGCTTTTGCCCCTCTCATGTATAAGTCTCAAATTGAATTACTTTACTCTACACACTGAGGTAGGAAACAAAATAGGGTTGTGCTAAGTGTTGCTGAAGGAGTCTGCGTCAGAAACCATCTATTGCGATTGTGTGGTTGGACTGTGAGGAGCAGTCTGTAAAACTTGGTGGATATAACCCGGTGACACTCTGGTCAAAAAGGTAAACTGTTCAATTTATCATACGGAAGCATGATGGGCTTTTTAAAAAAACGATCATTTGAATATTGGTATAAAGGCTGGAAACATTGCGTAGTGTCTTGAGGCTATATGCCTTTAAGAACATGCTCGATATGTATAACAATGTCACGTACCAAAGAATGAAGGTGTAAGGGTATTATGGGAATTTTTAGAAAATGGGATAGTTAAAACTAAGTTTTGAAGGGATGAATATTAAAAATAAAGTTGAAAAGGGAGTTGGGTATTTTTAAATAAGTTGCCCATGATAAAATGATGGTTTAAGAAAATCAATAAAGATATCTTAGATAAGTGAAATATAAAAATAATATCTTTTTGAAAAATAATGGGGTATTTTATGTTTTTTTAAAACAGCTTATAAGTTGTTAAGTAACTTATTTTGATTGCTTATAAGTTGTTTGCAACTTTTTTTATAAAATAAATTATGAGAGCTTATAAGCTTTAAAACAACTTATAAGTGTTTTCTGAGCTATAAGCTTGTCAAACACTCTCTGACTCATAAGGTAGGAAAACTCATGGAATAAGAAAATTAAATATTTTATTTCTCTCCAAAAATAAATAAAATGTTCGATTTGCCTCAAGATTTTTCTTGTAAAATTCTAAAACTGAATCTTTCACTATATTCCGGTATCTTCCTCCGAGAATCTATATCGAAACCACCACACATGAGAAATCACAACTATATTGGAAATAAGGTTAAAAATATTTACTTAAACAGTAAACTTAATTAAATAATTAATATCTAGTATTTAAATAACTTCCTGCGATCTAGGTGAACTTTTCTTGAACTTTCGATCGTTAAAAAATCCATCGAGGCTTTGGACTATATCAACCTTTATCTTGAAGTAAATTAATAATACTCGTGGAACTAATAACCACATAAAAATCCAATTTATCACAAATTTTTACAATTGGCAAAAACGTTGAAGAAGAAAAAAATTCACTTGCAATAATGTGAGTCGAAGACGAGTGCGCATCGCAATCTCAAGTTTCTATTGATTACGGCTTTATTACTGAAACTTACAAGAAACTTTGAGACTTCTCGTAAAGCATGGAAACAACAACTTTAGTTCCCAATGTTACCAAATTTGATGTAAAATGTGGGCAAAAAGGTGTTACTGAGACAAAAATATTATAATAATTGAGTTGTCTTGTTCATGGCTTGTGTTCAAGAGTCTCTAGGCTATTATAGTCGACCCCATCAATCATGTTTTAAAGTACTTACATTCACTAAAATTACAAATCGTATATATTTTATGATTGTTAATATTTCTAATACCATATATTTCACATGTTAAAGATTTCGAAATTAAATATTTGTATTCGTTTGCTTTGTTCGAGATTGAGATTGTTTAAGAATATTTACATTTTGTAACACCTCATATTTGACGAATATCCCTACTGTATCAAGACGAGTCTTTCTAGCATGTATCTCCTCAGTCACACGTACCTTAGGAAATTTTACAGGGGGTCACCTATCCCAGAATTATCCCAAGTCAAGCACGTTTAACTTTGAAGTTCTTTTGTGATGAACTCTCAGATATAAACACGCTGGAAAGACTCGTCTTGGTTCAATGATGATAATCTTCGAATTTAAGACGTTACGCATTTAAAGTTTGAAATTTATTTTCCCCAACCTATATATTCTCTTAATAAACAGAAACGAGCATGCAGTTAATATTTCTTTTGGTTTCAGATTATAACCTGAATTCCGAATCCGTATGCTAATCAAAATATTATTTTTGGTTTTGGTTTCTGTTAATAAATCTTGAGAGTAGATTTGACTATTAGAAATTTGAATCATGTATAGAACCAAAATCAGAAGTCTCAAAATCCATATTATATCTAGCTAGGTCACATAGTTTTTTTTTCTTTTCATTCATCTAATCTAATTATACAAATAATTAATATATATATATATATATGTATATATGAAACGACTCTTTCTTTTCAACTTTGAAATTCTACTAAATTTTTTTATATCTATTAATTCAAAAATCACCATTTATAAATAACTTATCATTTCCATAAATCAAAATAACTTAACAATTTGAATCTCAAGTGCATAAAACCTCTAAAATCGTCGATTATCAAAATTCAACTTCTACATTTAACATGATCAAAATTAACTTAAAAATAAAGCATAAAATCTCTAATAACATCCTTAACAAAATCCTTTAAACTTTCCTATGATCAATCTAGTACGAAAATAAATGTCTCTCGGGAATGTACTGCCGTACTTGATCCACTCAAGCGTCAGCGCCTCCCTCAATATCATCATCACCTACAGAATTAAAACCTAATGAGTCTAATGACTCAGCATTCTAAACATGAGTAACAAATAATACATATACAAGCACATGCATTAAAACGTACTTTTATTTAAAATAACTTTTAAGCATAATAAATCATATATCGTAAAAACATAAAATCGTAAAGCTTTGCATCTTTTATCATTTTGGGTGAAGTTTGATCCTTAAAAGTGACTAGCCTTTTATCATATGGTCGACTGATCAGTCTTAGCTCACCATAGCGCATGGGGAAGGGCACTAGGCACCTCTATGGAAATACGATTGTCAGGCTCCCTCTGGGGCTTTGTCCCGTAAACGGGCTCCCTCTGATGCCTTTTCCCTCACGACATTTTCATAAATTGTAAGTTCGTCGTTCCTTCTTAAAAAGGATCCCTCACATATCATCTATCATTTTGTCACAATCAATTCATATCCCTCAAAATACTTTTTTTTTCTTTTTTAAAGCATAAAATATCGCGACTTTCCAAAAATAACATTTTAACAGTAAAAATTGCACAACTTTACCATAAATCATAAAATTCCATTTTTCATCAAAATGATTATTTTAGAACATTTATCATGCGTTATGATCTTTCAGGACGCTGCCAAGCTTTTCGTACTACCCAGGTGTAAAATGACAGTTTTGTCCCAAGATGTAAAATTTCTCGTTTTTGACTTTTTCTACTTTTATTGACTCTAGACCATCCCGAATAATTATTTAAGCTTCAATTAAATTTTAGATATTTTTATTTGACGTAAATTCGAGGATTTCTATTTAATTCTTTAATTACTAATTCATGAAGCGTTTTATTCCCGAATTAATTCAAACTTTATATTTTCTTTTCGAATTTTAAACATAAACTTTTTATACCTAAATTACCCTTGTGGACCATGAGCCGGCCCCCGTGGACCGTGGTTTGAACCCCTTTATTTTTCCTAGCCTCGACCGAACCCTATCCTAACATATTGAGCCACGGCTCGATTTTCACCTAGCCACCCTGGACCATCATGAACCAGGCCCTCACTCAAGCCCCCTGGACCCTCTCTGACCTAGCCTAACCCAGCTGACCAGCCCCTAGCCCAAGCAAAACGCTCCTGCGCACGAGAACAAGAGTCGCGCGCTTTCCTCAAGCTTTGGTCGAGCCACCATGCACCGCACCAGCCCCTGACTCGACTCTAGACCATCCTCCCTAGACCATACTGGACCAGCACAGCCAGTCCCAACCGAGCCATGACTTCCCCACGCAGCACTCACTTGCATGCATAGGAAGAGTCTTAGCTCATGCAGACTCTTCCTTGCGCGCTGCAACTTGAGTCCTAGCCATGCTAGGACTCTTCTTGGCCCTTGAACATCGCTTGCACAGGGGCCGAAACCAAGCCTGGTCGAGCCCTGGTGCAGCCCCCCCTTACGGCCGAATGGCTAGGACTCTTCTTGGCCCTTGAACATCACTTGCACAGGGCCGAGACCAAGCCTGGTCGAGCCCTGGTGCAGCCCCTCCTTACGGCCGAGCCTTGCATGCACATGCCCCATGAAAACCCTAGGCTCTACCATCAGCCACGCACAGCCCCTTCTAGTCCTTGTCTAGCCCTCGTTTCCTCCTTTAACCGCCCTTGTTTTATCCCTTAAACATCCTATATTGGCAGCGTAATCGTAGGAAATCATAACACGTTCATATATGTGGAATGTCTAGAAGCTTGCCATGTATTTAGAAATAATTATAGGATATAAATACATGGATTAGTTATGTAATCTGTCTGTTATATTCCTAGTTTTAAGATTATCTTGTTACTGATTTTGTTATTAGATTTGTTACAACTCCTACTTTTAAGGATATTAAGTTGTATATTTACTTCGTTTGTTAATGAGAAGATAATCAGATTATTCCTCACTCATTTTTTCCACATGGTATTAGAGCCATAGCACCATCTTAACATCATGGCCACATCACCTTTACCAGTTATCTCTACTTCTTCAGCCACAGACTCTTTTACTAGTTTCATCACACATCACATGCTGAATGGCCAAAATTACTTAGCATGGTCCAGATCAGTTTTGATGTTTGTGAGTGGTAAACGCAAGGACGACTACCTAATTGGAATGATCCAAGCTCCAGAGGAAGACGATCCAGGCCATAGAGTATGGAAGACAAATAACAACATGGTCAAGACGTGGCTAATCAGCTCCATGACCACTGAAATCGGTGAAGGGTTTCTGATGTATGATACTGCTGCAGAGATATGGGACCACGCAATAACAACATAATCCAACATCGATAACACGTCTGAGCTCTTCGAGATAGAGAGCAGTCTCCATGACCTCCGGCAGGGCGATTCCTCAGTCACTCACTACTACACCATCCTTGTTCGAATTTGGCAGAAACTAGACCTCTACGATCAACACAAGTGGACATGCCCTGCAGATGCCCATCTCTATAACAAAATCATTGAGACCAAGCGTGTGTTAAAGATGTTATCCGGACTGAATAAGGAGTTCGATGACGTCCGAGGCCGTATTCTCAGTATCAAGCCATTACCGTCACTTCAGGAGGCATTCTCATCTGTTCGACATTAAGAGAGTCGGCGAAAAGTGTGAGAACCCAAATTTAATTATTCAGTATTTGGCAAGAATTAGAAATAATTATTTTAAAGTGCTAAATTAAAATAATTAAGCCAAATAATTATACTTGTGTGTTAAAAATATGTATTAGAAAATATCGGAATTATAGACGATATTAAAATACATATCGATGTTTAATAGCACACGGGAGTTGTAAATATTTGGACCGGGTCACATTCTAGCAATTAGGCTAAATCATTCAAATACATGTATATGTGTATATGGATATTTGTTTATAAGGAAGCCCATTTGCCCCAAGCCCAATCCATTTCTTCCTTTAAGTTTCTCGTTTCTTCTTGTCTCTTCTCTTCCATCCATTTTTTTTCTTCTCCATCGTGAGTAGCTACTCGTCGCCTCTGGCTGCTAGGAAGTGGGTCTCCATAGCTCTCCCAAGTTAGCCCAGGAAGTCCCTCAGCTCTCCTTGCCATAATCATCATAGAGGAGCTTGTTTCTTGTTACCATGTTTCTTCCAAGTTGCTGCGTTTCCTTTCCAGCTTCTTGATTTCTATTTTTCTTGGTTCTTTAGAGTGTAAAGAGGTTGATTCTAGCTTTATTTCAGTTCAAGGGAAGCTTTTGAAGGTAATCTCTAAGCCTAGGTTTTCAAAATTTTATCCATGGAAGAAGTTGGTTTCTGTTTTTCGAGTTGCAGGTTTTTGGCTTCTGATTTTCGGGTTTTTGTGCGGATTGCACTAAGAATCTTGACTTGTGGTTCAAATAGCACTTATAGCTCTATGTGTCAGCTTTCTATAGCCACTGACAAAATGGAATTTCAATTAAAAACGGATTTGATATGATTTTTCTACTAAAATGTGTCAAAATGGAATTCTGTGTTGGAGCTATGCAGCGTAGCTACTGTAATTCAAGTTTATGACATTTTTGCTCTCGGATTCTGGACTTGAGATTCAAATAAGAGTTGTAGAGCTATGCGTTTTCTTTGTATTGATATAAGATTCGTTAAATTCCATTAAGAATTGAGGTCGTTATGCTCATTTGCCGAAACTGCTCAGTACAGACTTCTGTCCGTGAAGTGTGCATGTAGTAGCGCCTTCTAGTAAATTCTGGGATTTATCTGTTAGGATTCTGGAAATGGTTTCTTCTAGGAAAACTTATATATTTGAGTTGTCTTTCATTTCCAATTGGCGTATATCGATTTGAGTCAATGATGAGTTAGATATGAATTTTATATTCATAAGTGTCTAAACTAAATCTGTCACAGACCTTGCATCTCATGGTTGTTGGTTTTGGGCGTTGTTCAGTGTCAAGATGATTGAATTTCATTTTGATGTCTTCTGATTAAATATGGAATTTTGAGTCAGGATTCCAGCCATGTATGATAAGTATGTTTTGGTTAAGTTTTGGTTGAGTTATGGCCTTACAACCGAGCTTAGGTCCAAGCTGGAATTAGTAAATTGTTTTTGGCTAAAAGTTGAATATTTATTTGATGGTAATTAATTATTTGCCACAGGCTTTAGTAGCCAGGAAGCACCGAGGAGTTTATAAACTATTGTGGTAATTTAATTTGAAGGTTAAGGTACGGATTGATCGATTCTTTACAGCGTCTATAACAACGTGTAATTAAATTGATGTGATTTTATGAAAACTATGTGTTTATGTGCTCTTTGTGCTGTTTGGGTGTATTTTAGGATTATTCCTCATTTTTAAAATTAAATGTGAGTTTTTAAATATATTGGAATAATTTGTGAATTTATATGCATTGTTGAACACGCATTCATATCGAGCCATGACTCCGTTGTTTCCGAGATCTCTGTTTACTCTTGGATGAGTTATTTAGACATCAGAGCCGAGGGCGTTTGAGCGTCACACCTCTGATGACTAGCGGAAGAGCCAAGCAGTTCTTCAGACTGACACCCCTGACGCAGATGTGCAGGGCCGAGGGCGTATTTGACACGTCACACCCCTGGCACATGTGGCCATAGTTGTTGCTTTCGTTTCCTTGGATCCAGTTTGATATCCGAGATTATTGGTACCCTACATGCATTGCATTGCATTGATTTTATTATATGTCATTTATTTATGCTGTAATTTATTTGATCTTCGTACTGGGGTTTGACCCCTGTCCCTCGGGGCTGCTGTGGTTTGTTTTGTGATTCCATAGCAGGTTATACAGGTGGTTCTGATGCAGCTGGCGGAGCGTCTGTGGTGGAGCCCAGTGAGTCAGTTTGAGTTTGGAGTCCCCAGATATTTATACTATATACTGAGTCATTTGCCGAGTAGATGCCTCGTGTATTTGTATGGTTGTATTTTGAGTGTTGGATCCTATTTGGTGTGATCGAGCCTAGTCGGCTCTGTGTGCGATTGGTATTCTGTGTTTTTTATTGGACTCTATTTTCGAGTATAAAGGTTTTGTTGTGTTGTTTTAATTTTTTTGGTATGTCCTATTTAAGGGAAGGTCATGCCGAAATTTCTGTAGGCCCAAAATGGAAAATTTTTACACGTTTTTGCTGTTTACGCTAATAAATCCTGGTTGTTTGATAATTAAAAATTAATCAGGAGCACGGGCCCTCACAGTTGGTATCAGAGCGTAACTGGAATATGCTCGAATTAGAGTCTAGGACACTCGAGTTTAGACACAAATAAATAGATTTCGTATTTGATTTATTACTTGCTCTTTATTTGATTTGCATGCTATGATTATTAACTTAGCTGAGATAGAGCTGGTAGTGAAGTAAGTTTGACGCTTCGTTTATTTGTACCTAGTGGAGTAAGTTTTAATTTTCCTTGAAACCCTTCAGTGCTTACTATTATTTTTCTGCTTGTGGATTAATCCTTGTGTCTTGTAGATGGTACAGGGAGGAAGAGGCAGAAAAGGAAAAGAAGTTATCCAAGAGTTCGAAGCTCAAACATAGGAAATACTGAGGGTATTGGCGAAGGTAGACGTGGCCGCTCTAGAGGAAGGGCAAATCAAAATGTGAATATAGAGATAGAGGTGGAGCAGGAACCACCAATTCGTCGAGAAAGGCATGTTGCAAGAAATGTGGAAGTTGATCGTGAAGTTCAGCAGCTGACCCAAAGAATGAGAGAAATGGAGTTAGTGATTTCTAAATTCCAAGATATGCGTCCTCCAAATTCTTTGGAAATGAAGGTGGCGAAAAGACAAAAGTGTGGCTGAAGAGCATGAACTATTTGTTTAATCTGGTGAAGTACACTCCGGAGCTGAGACTCAAATTAGCTGTTTACCAACTCAAGGATCGAGCACAACTGTGGTGGGAAGCCACAGAGGAAGCAATCCGAGAATCTGGTCAGATAATTTCTTGGGAGGTATTCCGTACTCATTTTATTCAAGAATACTCGCCTCCATCTTATTATTCTTCTAAGGAAGTCGAGTTCAATCAGTTGGTTCAGGGAAATATGTCAGTGGGAGAGTAAGCCTCTGAATTTTCTGCTCTACTAGCTTACGTACCTCATGTTTCTAATAGTGATCGTTCCAAGCTTTCGCGTTTCATGCAAGGACTGAATCGGACGATACATACATTGGTTATGACTGGAGCACCAACTATTATGCAGAAGCG
>NC_134554.1:44152828-44199759 GCF_025594145.1 Primulina tabacum
TCATTATAACCCCGATCGACGATCCGAGAGCATCGATGTATCGAGGATATAAGTCTTGTTCATTTAATGAAAAAAGAAAATTTCGAAAAACAAAATTTTCATTTACCATATGGATTGCTGCCAGTTTAATAAACTACTTGACCCAAAAGGCAGTTCCACTCCTTCCTTAACTAGAAATTAAGCTAACTTCCATTTCTTTCACCCTATGGAATCAACTTATAAACTTATTTATAAGTTTCATGTATGATCTCCATCAAACTTTAAGTCGCCAAATTCAACTCCTTGAATTTTACTTTCTCAACGGGAACACAGAGTCTGATACTTGTGTGACCCTCAATGGTTCAGGGATACAGCTAGCCGTGAGTTCACATTTCCATGTGATTCTGTGGGGACCCGGACGCTAATTCAAGTCTTAATCATTATTAATGTTAAATATAACAATTAGAAAAGTGGGACTAAATTTTTTTTTTTTTGAATTATAAATGCGGAAACGTAATGTAATCTATTTAATATACATGTCAGTAAAAAAGTACAAATCGGGTACTACCAGTTTCTATCTCAACTAGGTTTAACATCTATACATCAAGTGCTAAATCCTATTCTGCTTCTGGGCCCGGATCTCCACTGTAACGCCCAGATTCGACGACTGTCCTCACTGTACCACGACGAGTCTTTCCAGCGTGCTTATGTCCTCACTCAACGCACCTAGGAAACTTCCCAGGAGGTCACCCATCCCAAAATTGCCCCAAGTCAAGCACGCTTAACTTTGGAGTTCTTATGTGATGAGCTACCGAAAAGAAGATGCACCTTCGTGATATGAGTAGTACAAATCAAATCTTTTAAGCCCTCTTCAACTGTACAGTCCATTACATTGAACAGTCTCGGAATCCCTCTCATTCCCGTGTGGGTTCGGTTCATTCATGTTCCCTTCACCTAGAAGCCTGCCAGGAGCCGCTCATTGTCCGTGCAACTACTGATGGCACCGGCGATCACCCCCGCCTCTTCGGCCCGGGCCTCACATGCCCACCAGCTTCCGCTTGGTTCGTCCCCGAACCACACCGTACTAAGAGAGGTCGGCTCTGAGCCGACTTGTAACCCCAGATTCGACGACTGTCCTCACTGTACCACGACGAGTCTTTCCAGCGTGCTTATGTCCTCACTCATAGCACCCTAGGAAACTTCCCAGGAGGTCACCCATCCCAAAATTGCCCCAAGTCAAGCACGCTTAACTTTGGAGTTCTTATGTGATGAGCTACCGAAAAGAAGATGCACCTTCGTGATATGAGTAGTACAAATCAAATCTTTTAAGCCCTCTTCAACTGTACAGTCCATTACATTGAACAGTCTCGGAATCCCTCTCATTCCCGTGTGGGTTCGGTTCATTCATGTTCCCTTCACCTAGAAGCCTGCCAGGAGCGCTCATTGTCCGTGCAACTACTGATGGCACCGGCGATCACCCCCCGCCCTTCGGCCCCGGGCCTCACATCCACGCTAACTAAAATCTCTATCCTCTTCCTGATCCTGATCATGTCCCACCTGTTGTCATTCACACATACAAACAAGACAACAGCCGGATAACTCCGGTGAGAATTACATTCCCAGTATAAATCATGTATACATGCATTTCATATAAATAGATATAACAGCATGAAAAAAATATTCATAACATGTATCAAAATCAGAAACATGAATCAATACAAACTCTGAATCACACTCTGTGACTCTTAGACTCTGACTCGACTCATTCAATCTAGGGATCCCGATCTGAATAAAAACGTAACAATCTTTCACCTACTCCCTTGGTCGCGGTGACGGTACGTTCCTATTACGGACTTTGGTCCTAGCTATACCGAATATCGGAAATAGAAGTCGTTCTTCTTCTAAGTCACATCGATATGACCAAACGTCCGGTGTCTTAGCGGTTCTGTCCAAGACTAGGCACATCAGCCCTGGCATATCTTGCCGAACCTCTGTGACAATGTGCAATGGCCCAGCGACTATTCTATCACTATTGGGCCCCTCTGTCACGAGATCAATCGCCTACGACTAAGCGCATCAGCCTATGACTCAATACATAAATCAATAGACCAAAGATAACAATCACATCAATTGCAAATATCAATGCAATAAGATGAAGTATGTGATTTTGGAAAACTCCAGTCAAATCTAACTCGAGTTGTGCAATCCCGCATCAACATCAATTTATACCTTTCGTTTCGTTCTCTCGATCTGACTCTGTCGAAGTCTCGAACTCCCTGCCTATCAAATCAATCTGCCAATAACAATATCGAATACACTGTATCAATGTATAACTCAATTCAAGACATGTTCTGATCAATACTCAAATCAAACATAATCTGATCCATATCAATGATATCATGATACAATCTTAATCAATACTGAATCTGATCAAAATCAATCTACTGATGTTTCAACGGCATAACAATACAGTCTCGGTACCCCGTTAATCTCAACATCACAGATATAATACTACAACTCATAATCGATATTAATACGAATCATAATCTTCAATAATCACTTATAACAATCGCAAATCTATATAATCTTGATCATATCAACTCTAAAAATCATAACAATTATATAATCAGTCCGTTCTTCGATCTGACTTCAATTATATACTGATCAGTATACCCAGAACACAATATATCAGTCAAATCATAATTCCCCCAATATCCTAATTTCACATGATATCAGAATTCATAAAACTTACGTCCTGTTGTAGCTGTCGTCGCTAGGAACTCGGTACTGTACTCGGATTCAAATTCAGACGGTCGGATTTCTTACAAGTCGAATTAAACTCTTCGAAGGAATTTGGAAATTCCCTGGCCCTCCGTTTCTTTTCCTCTGGTTTCTTAGCTTAAGGAAGGGAAGTATATATATATATACACACACGTTGCATGTAGGGGCAAGTGGCTTGTTTTCGTTTTGCATGTCACGTGCATATGCGCGCCTAAGCCCCGCGCATATGCCGGAAGTTCTATCCGGAACTTAGCTACTGGACTACTCGCGCATATGCGCGCACACAAGCAGCGCATATGCGCGAGACCTTCTGGTCACGCACAATTCTTACCACACAACTCGCACATATGCGCGCCCACTTTTCGCGCATATGCGCGAGGTGTTCTTCCCATCTCGCGCATATGCGCGCATCTGTGTCGCGCATATGCGCGTGGTGTACTGTCCTCGCACATTTGTCGTGTCTTTTCTCGTCTTTCCCGGTCCGATCCTTTCCGTCTAAAATCACATCAATTTATCCCCAAGTCATTTCAGATTACGATAATCAAATTCTTGGGCCTTACATCTCCCCCTAAGATCCGATTTCGTCCTCGAAATCATAGGCAATCAGATCATATCACAGGTAACCATATCATACCAGGAAGAAATGTATAACGGAAGTTAATCATAACACTCAGCACAATAAAATGATTCTAGAATCTATGTCTCATCTTGGATTCTGTCTTCCAATTAGCTTTTTCGATATTCTAACAACTCTATTGAACTTTCACTAGCATAATAGTTTTCATTCTGAATTTTCTTTCTTTTACTGATTCTGATTTCAATCTGGAATAATAATTCAAAATAATATCATAATATAACTCGAAGTAACTCTGATAAAAATCAGTCTCAACATATTGGCTATACAACATCCGTATATCCCAAATCAACAGCTCATAACAAATCAACATCGTGATCTGCCATTATATATGTCTAAGTTAAATCAATTCAATATTCAATCTCTTATATCAAATACCAATGGTTATCGTCTTACATTGGCAGATTCAATCTGTCTATTCTGATCTGTCTTCACTTTTCTCTGAATCAGTTTCATTTCTTCAGTCATATCTCTGATCATATCAGGCCCAATCTCAGAAACCTCAGAGATATCATTCTAATACAGAAGGTAATCTGTAATTCTTATCGTACAATACCTCAAACGATGTTATTTTAGTACTCGTTGAATAACTGTTGTTGTACGAAAATTCACGACATGAAATAAATCTGCCGACTAGTGCTAAAATCAAGTACTATCGCCCTAAGCATATCCTCTAGTGCCTGGATAGTAGTCCGCTCTGACTGTCCGTCAGTCTGGATGATATGCGGTACTCAGGCATAGTCTCATACCTAGGGTCTGCTGAAACTCTGCTCCAAAGTGCGAAGTAACCGAAGATCACTGTTTGAAACACTCGACTTCGGCACTCTATACAATCTGACTACTTCTCTGACATAGATTTCTGTCATCTGGTCATATCTGTACGTCATCTTGTACAAATGAAACATAAAGATTCAGTCAATCTGTCCATCACGACCCAATCATGTCTAAACCTCGGGAGGATTTCGGTAGCTTCGTCACAAAACCCATGGAAATGTGATCCACTTTCCATTCAGGAATAAATAAGCTCTATAATAATCCCCCGGTTTTCTATTTTTCTGTCTTTACCTGCTGGCATTTCAGACCTTTCGATACAAATTCTGTAATATCTGATTTCATCTGTTTTTCTCAAAAACTGTCTTTTCAAATCACTGTACATTTTTCTGCCATCAGGACGATTACGGAATCGACTACTGTACATTTTTGACAATATCTGTCATTTCAAATCTGAAATATTCAGCACAATAAGACGGTTACTCGCATATAACACACTGTCACAAACCTGATATTCTGATCGATACTCTGTTTTGATGTCAATATCGAGTTCTGAACATTCTGATCAACTTTTTGAACTGCTTTAATTCTCAAATCATCTGGTTCGGACTGTACAATATAAATTCTCCACTGTTTACTATCTGTTTCAAACACGGATTCAGAACAACAGCAATATTCAATCAGATTCAAACATCACTCATCGATACTGATCTGCTAAACTCATAGAACGGTAATTTCTGACAATATTATCGATCTCAGCCAACTGATCACAACTTCAACTGTGCTAAGATCAACCGATATACTATCTTCGGATCTAACGTGTTCCGAATACAATCTGTCTCGGCCAAGATTCACATTTCAACAGTTTCTGTATACAACATTTCAATTCTCAGAATATGCAATACAATTTTCAAATGTTCAATCTGATCAGTCATATGCTTCAAATATCTCAGGATATCATAGATAAAACGAGCATAAAATCATCAGAATACTTCTGAACACACGGTTCATCAACCCACAAACATAGCTGAAGCATCCCAAATAGAAATATTCAATCAAATGTAACTCTCGGCTAGAAATCTTCTAACTGGTCTTTCAAGTCTTTCAATTTAATCGGTATCATTCTGTACTGTGTTCTAGAAATAAGAATAGTACCTTGCATTCATTCAATGCTAGAATCTATCTTTCTGACTGGAAGCAACTCTGAAATTCCAATTGAGAAAACATCAGAAATTTCATATACTACTGGCAAATCAGCCAATGATAAACTCGATTTCAGTAATCAACTGAATGCATAAGGAATCCCTCTGTTCCTTTCCATAACAATCGAGTCCTCAACATCGTTCATATCCAAGGAATTCTAAATCTAGAATTCTTACCGTAATTTCCGTTCATCAATCATATCTATCTGAATCTTTCAATCTTCTGGAAAAATCAACGGTAACTTTGTACTTGATCAACATATCATTACCGATAATAAAATCGAAATCGGACAACCCAAGTACAATATGATCTAACTCAATCTAATATCTGTCATACTGTAGCATATAAGATCTAACATGTCATTGATACAAGACATCTCCCAAACAGAAAAGAGATCACTACTACAGCATATAATAACTCAATAGACAACACATATATCAATGCAATTCATTTAAGAATAATCGGATATAATGCATTAGTATCTATCAATACATATGCAAAATAACCATACAGGAACAATTACCTGTCACCATCTTCTCAGATGAGTTCTGGGCCTGTTCCTTGATCAAGGCACCACTCTGGCCTTGGTTGTGGTTGAGAAGTCGTCGGTGGTTGGAAAGAGTGAACCACCGGTGATTGTCTTTCAGGCGGTGCCACTGATCCAGATGGTTCTGCTCCCTGAGATCTTCGGGAACCTCTCAGTGGACATACTCTAGCGAAATGTCCTGATCGTTTGCTGATATGGCAACTACCAAATACTCCTTGGCATTGCTCGGTGGGATATCTCCCTCTGCAAGTGCTGCAATAAACTCCCGTATAACTCTTGCTAGAACCACTGGAGCTCGACGAACCACTCCCTAACTTCTTAAACTCTTTCTTGTGAGCTTTCAAGAAATCTTTCTTTCCACCACTGCTACTACCAGTCTCAAGTCCGAGAGGTGGTTGCTGTGGTCTCGATGCTAGAGGCACAAACGAAGCTCCTTTCTGTCTCATCAGACTGGCTTCGGCTCTCTTGGCTCTACTCAGAGCATCAACAAAATTATAGGGTCGGCCTGTGTTTACCAATGTCAATATCTCAGGATTCAATCCTTTAACAAACTGATCAGTCACAACTTCATCATTCTCAGCCACGTTAGGAGCAAAACGTAGCAAGGTAGAAAATTGCGCAATATATTCTTCAATGTTTAGCTGACCCTGTTTCAAATTTTTAAATTCTGCCCTCTTATCTTCTCGGTACGAAACTGGGAAAAACCTTCGATAAAATTCCACTTTGAAGATTTCCCAAGTAATCACTGTACCACGCTGTTCTAAGACTCCTTTGGTTGTAATCCACCAGCTCATTGCGATCTCCTGTAACTGATGCCCAATTAGTTTAACTCTACATTCATCCGAGTACTCAAGTGAATCAAACAATATCTCTATATCATCTATCCAGCTCTCAGAATCAACAGTCGTCTCAGTACCCCTCAGAATCGGCGGTGTCAATGACTGAAACCTCTTCAACTGTATTTCCATCGGAGTTTCTGACACATCCATCTGACTAGTCGAAATACTACCCGGTTCTAGGATTATTCGAGGAGGATTATCTGATTACAAAAATAATTAGTAATCAAATACAAACCTGTTTTAGTCCTCTTCTGATCATCTTACTGCTGATCAAGAATCGGTTCTGATACATTTTCAAGTAATACATATTCCCAATCAAATCAAATAAACAGGTAAACATGTATTAAAGCAGTAAATCATGCTAGCAATCAAAAGCAAAGAAAGAAAACTCATTCTACCCAGCTCACTAGCTCCTATCTCAGTCTAAAGGATCTATCGCTCTGATACCACCTGCTCTGGGGACCCGGACGCTAATTCAAGTCTTAATCATTATTAATGTTAAATATAACAATTAAGAAAAGTGGGACTAAAATTTTTTTTTCTTTTTAAATTATAAATGCGGAAACGTAATGTAATCTATTTAATATACATGTCAGTAAAAAAGTACAAATCAGGTACTACCAGTTTCTATCTCAACTAGGTTCAACATCTATACATCAAGTGCTGAATCATATTCTGCTTCTGGGCCCGGATCTCCACGCTAACTAAAATCTCTCATCCTCTTCCTGATCCTGATCATGTTCCACCTGTTGTCATGCACACATACAAACAAGACAACAGCCGGATAACTCCGGTGAGAATTACATTCCCAGTATAAATCATGTATACATGCATTTCATAAATAGATATAACAGCATGAAAAAAATATTCATAACATGTATCAAAATCAGAAACATGAATCAATACAAACTCTGAATCACACTCTGTGACTCTTAGACTCTGACTCGACTCATTCCTAATCTAGGGATCCCGATCTGAATAAGAACGTAACAATCTCTCACCTACTCCCTTGGTCGCGGTGACGGTACGTTCTTATTACGGACTTTGGTCCTAGCTATACCGAATATCGGAAATAGAAGTCGTTCTTCTTCTAAGTCACATCGATATGACCAAACGTCCGGTGTCTTAGCGGTTCTTTCCAAGACTAGGCACATCAGCCCTGGCATATCTTGCCGAACCTCTGTGACAATGTGCAATGGCCCAGCGACTATTCTATCACTATCGGGCCCCTCTGTCACGAGATCAATCGCCTACGACTAGGCGCATCAGCCTATGACTCAATACATAAATCAATAGACCAAAGATAACAATCACATCAATTGCAAATATCATGCAATAAGATGAAGTTGTGATTTTGGGAAACTCCAGTCAAATCTAACTCGAGTTGTGCAATCCCCGCATCAACATCAATTTATACCTTTCGTTTCATTCTGTCGATCTGACTTTGTCGAAGTCTCGAACTCCCTGCCTATCAAATCAATCTGCCAATAACAATATCGAATACACTGTATCAATGTATAACTCAATTCAAGACCTGTTCTGATCAAGTACTCAAATAAAAACATATCTGATCAATATCAATGATATCATGATACAATCTCAATCAATACTTGAATCTGATCAAAATCAATCTACTGATGTTTCGACGGCCATAACAATACAGTCTCGGTAACCCCGTCAATCTCAACATCACAGATATAATACCACAACTCATAATCGATATTATACGAATCATAATCTTCAATAATCACAGATAACAATCGCAAATCTGTATAATCTGATCATATCAACTCTAAAAATCATAACAATTATATAATCAGTCCGTTCTTCGATCTGACTTCAATTATATACTGATCAGTATACCCATAACACAATATATCAGTCAAATCATAATTCCCCCCATATCCTAATTTCACAAGATATCAGAATTCAATAAAACTTACGTCCTGTTGTAGCTGTCGTTGCTAGGAACTCGGTACTGTACTCGGATTCAAATTCAGACGGTCGGATTTCTTACAAGTCGAATTAAACTCTTCGAAGGAATTTGGAAATTCCCTGGCCCTCCCGTTTCTTTTCCTCTGGTTTCTTAGCTTAAGGAAGGGAAGTATATATATATATACACACACGTTGCATGTAGGGACAAGTGGCTTGTTTTCGTTTTGCATGCCGCGCGCATATGCGCGCCTAAGCCCCGTGCATATGCGCCGGAAGTGTCTAATCCGGAACTTAGCTACTGGACTACTCGCGCATATGCGCGCACACAAGCCGCGTATATGCGCGAGACCTTCTGGTCACGAACAATTCTTACCACACAACTAGCGCATTATGCGCGCCCACCTCTTCGCGCATATGCGCGAGGTGGTTCTGCCCATCTCGCGCATATTGCGCTCATCTGTGTCGCACATATGCGCGAGGTGTACTGTTTCTCGCACATTTGTCGTGTTCTTTCTCGTTTTTTCCGTGTCCGATCCTTTCCGTCTAAAATCACATCAATTTATCCCTAAATCATTTCAGATTACGATAATTAAATTCTCGGGCCTTACAGATTCGGAATAAAATTTATTCTTACTCTGGCTTACCCTTGTTATCCCCCATTTTTCATCAACTCCTCGCGCATATGCGCGAGGTGTACTGTCCTCGCACATTTGTCGTGTTCTTTCTCGTTTTTCCCGTCCGATCCTTCGTCTAAAATCACATCAATTTATCCCCAAATCATTTCAGATTACGATAATCAAATTCTCCGGGCCTTACAGATTCGGAATAAATTTATTCTTACTCTGGCTTACCCTAGTTATCCCCCATTTTTCATCAACTCCTTGATCAAGAATGTCAGAACTCATTTCTGATTGCACCCATCGGATCATGGTAAAAACGTCTAGTAGCATCGCCCCATGAGTTTCTAGGTATCAATGATCGTACCTACAAGAACTTTTTTCATGGTTAGCATACAGACGGTCCCTTCAACACATATATCTCGATCGAATATGCAAATATTGATATATTGAGAGTTGCATATATTTCGATAACAATGTGATTTATATTTTAGTACTAATAGTGGCATGGTATGTGTAATTAGGAAAACACCTTTATCTAAAGCACATTACTTGCTCTGGCCAGATACTCCTTGTACTATTAACTAATCAGATCACATAGAATATCTTCACCCGTAAGAAAATAGCGAATCCCCGACTACAATGCATTTACTCCTACGTATTTCAAACCTCACCACCTGATGATCTTCAATGGAGTCGGGTAAACAGATCAAAGTGCATACTAGTACATATAGCTCCCTACATTGTCCCGGGTCAAATCACTAATGATGTACAACCATAACTTGCGGACTATTTTACTCGAGTAAGTGAGAACCACTTGGACAGTACGAGAAAAGTGTAGTTCAGGGCATAATCACATGATCACCCATCTAGGTGAAGGACATTTTCATGCCCTTGTCAATGAAACATGACGTTTATATCACAGATGCTAGTCTCGAGCTCAAACGACATTTATCTTTGTTTTAGGTGGCTGATTCGACTAGAAACCTGTTTAGAATATTGATACACTTCCTAATGAGTTTCATGACTCTTACGATTAGAAGCATAACTCATGGTACCTATTGTATATTCAAGGACTTTGTCTATGCGGTTTGCATAGGTATACAGTAAAAGCATAAGGCCTGAATAAAATCATAAAATATTACTAAATAAGATTGTTTACATTAGAGTCAATAAAAGCTCAAGCCACAAGTTGGCTTGCTAGACACCTACTCTAACATATCCTTCACTTGATCGGTGAATTCAGCAGCAACTTCTAAATCCTGTAAGAAGGATTAGAGATGATGAAAATAGATGGATCAAAATATTGAGTGGTAATATCTGCCCAAACTTTGTTCATCAGTACACCAACTCCCCTCAAAGTTGCTCAGAACTTAATGATATTGGTTGACGATGGGTTAACGCCGAAGAAACGGAAAAAACTTAGTAATTCGGTCCTCGTGACTCAACCAGTTAACTCTTGACCTTTGTTGCCAATAAATTTCCACTTTCCCGGGCAGCTTTACAATCTCTCTTTCCATCGTTTGAATCCGATCATAATTGTATCTGTTATTAGAGAGCTCATCTAACTGTTCAGCTCCTTTCGAAAAGATTTAATTTTTCTTCCCAGTTGGTTGAAATAGTTACCTGACCAAGCTTTTAACTCCCTAGGCAATGAGAAAGCTTGCCAGATAGGTTGGTATTCGTATCCAAACTTTACCAACTCCTATGGACAATATCTGAAAAATCCTATTCTAGCACTCATTTATGCTCTCAAACAAAAAACGTTCAGAGACGTGGCCATCTTGATGTTAGGGGCTTTAGACAATATCAAAGAGATCGGTCTGTGATCGGACCTCAAAAAATGCCAAGATCTCATCCTTTGCCAATGGGAAGTGGTGGTCCACGTACGACAATTTGAGATAATAAATATGAAAATGAAAAATGTTAGGGTAAAAACAACGAGTAGATGAAAAGAATTCCATTATAATATTTTATGGTCTACACCATTGTAAGGCCCGTGATTTTATTACCGTAATCCGAGATTAATCTGAAATGATTTATCTATTAATTGAGATGATTATGGATGAAACGGATCAGACCGGGAGAGCCGAAAGAATAATTGACATTTTGTGCAAGAAGAGTTCGGCGCATATGCGCGACGTGTATGGGCGCACATGCGCGAGGAAGAGAGAACCTTGCGCGCACATGCGCGAAGAAAGACGCGCATATGCGCGAGCAGCTCATGGCGAAGGCAGAGGACCTCGGGCATATGCGCGAGATAGGGCGCGCATATGCGCGAGGGAGGTGTATCGGTACGACTCGAGTCCAGAGAATGTCGCGCACATGCGCGGAAGGACGTCGCGCATTTGCGCGACTTGCTGTAAGTTCGGACAGAACGTTCGGCGCATATGCGCGGGACTTGGGCGCGCATATGCGCCAGGCATGCATCACGAAAAATCGACATTTGGTCTCTTGGAGTGCAACGTGTGTGTATATATATATATATATATATATACATTACACAAATTGATTCAGAGGAAGAAAAGGAAACCGAGGGAAAGCTTGAGGAATTTTCAATTCTTTGATCGTAAATGTAGGATTGTGAAAGATCCGCTGATCTGATTTTAAATCCGACTTCAGTACTCGCGAGTTCCTAACGACGTAGGCTACAACTGGACATTGGGTATGGACAGAGTTGACTTCAATACTTCGTCTTCGTCGGACCGAGAAGATAAAGGTATAAATTAATGTTGAGTTGGGATTGCACAACTCGAGTGAGGTTTGGCTCGAGTTTCCCTAAATCACATACTTTACTTTATTGCATTGATATTTGCATTGATGTGATTGACGTACTTGTTCTCTTGATTTATAGATAGCAGGTATTAGACGAGTAATTTTGTGACAGAAGTGCCGGATAGTGGCGGGATCGCCACGGGCACATTGCACGATGTCACAAGATAGTGTATTGACGATAGTGCCAAAGTCTGTCACCGGATGTTGGCTATCGATGTGGATAGAATTCTAACTTCTTCTATTACTGATGATCGATATTATATCGATGTGGATAGAATCGGAGCTTCTTCTATTACTGGTTGGTCGGTACCCGTATCGATGTGGATAGAATCATAACTTCTTCTATTACTGATGGTCGATATCAATATCGATGTGGATAGAATCGGAGTTCTTTCTATTACTGATGATCGATACTATACCGATGTGGATAGAATACGAGCTTCTTCTATACTGGTGATCGATACCATATCGATGTAGATAGAATTGGTATTTCTTCTATTACTGGTGATCGATACCCTATCGACGTGGATAGAACTGGAGTCTTTTCTATTACTGTTGGTCGATATGGGAATGCTAACTTCTGGAAACCGGGATCCCCTAGACTAGGATTGAGTCTAGTCTTAAATCTGGAGTCATGAGTCTAATTGACAATTATATTGATTTATGTTGATTATGTTCCTGAGTATGGTACATATCGATTTATGTTCCTGATGATGGTACATGTTTAGAATAGGATTTATTCTTGATATGGATTTATATTCTGATTTGAATACATGTTAGACATATCTGTTATATGCTTTTATATTGTTTATATGATTGCATGTATACATGATTTATACTGAGAATGTAATTCTCACCGGAGTTATCCGGCTGTTGTCTTGTTTGTATGTGTGCATGGCAACAGGTGAGATAGGATCAGGGTCAAGAAGAGAACGAGGCTGGACTAGATAGCGTGAAGATCCGGGCTTCGAATCAACTTAGGATTCAGCACTGATATATAGTTGAACCTAGTTGAATTCTTGTAGACAATACAAGATTTGTATGTTTATGTTTAGTATGTAATCTGAATTGAATTACATTACGTTTCCGCTTGTATTTTAAAAAAAAATTTAGACCCTGTTTATTATATAATTAATTGATAATTAAATCCCAAAGATGATTAAGAAGATGATTAGCGTCCGGGTCCCCACAACCACTTATTGTGATTTCAAAGAGAAACACACAATCTTCAATACAGGAGAACTAACACCTCATAAATATTATAAAACTAAGCACTCAAATGCTATAAACTAATAAAAGACTTGAGAGTTGGATGCATTGAAGTGAACCCTTCGTCAGCACTTTCAGGAAATCAGTTGCCGAACGAAATGTGTTCAAAATGTTCTTTGGCACATCTCTTTCAATGCTTATCGGCCACATATTCTGCCGACAGGAAGCTCAGCCGCCATTCATAATTGCATATAAACATATCAAGATAGGTAAAAATAAGATCATCTCCCTGTCTTTTTTTGAACCAAGTAAATCAATCTCCTTTGCACATTAAATCCTTAAGTCCACTATCTTCAATAACGTCCGAAAAAGCCTTCATATGTGCCATAGGTCTAACACCTCTTAATTTTTCAAACTCAAATAAAATTTCATCAGAGTGGCCTCCGAAAATTCACGAGAGATTCTTAAGTTCATGGATTCCAGTAAGTTGTCTCAGAAGATGCCCCGAAGACATTCGAAGAGCCACACTGGATTTCCGTTAAAACCCCCGTAAATCACCATTGTTCCCGATCATACGTAACAGCACAATCAATTTACCCCACCGAATAACAATGAATAATAACTTCAAAAGGACCTCGCCACAAAAGCACAAGACCCCCAAAAATCCAATCACGATCCACAACAAAAAGTACCAGAAAAAGCGAAACGATTACTCCAGTTACGACATTGAGAAGCCAACAATTTAGTTTCACAAGAAATATAACTGTGGGTTTCTTTTGGCGATTACATGCCTAAGATCATGGAGTGCGCGTTGGTTCTCAAGCCCCTATGCATTCCAAACCAAGCAACTCATGGAGAGCGGTAGGACTGCACCGCAGCCACCGCCGATGAAATAGAAATTTCACTGCTAAAAGCTTCTGCGCATTTTGCCCTTTTCATCCGATCTGAGGGGCTGGTCTGCTTGTCCCGGGACGTTCATTGCAACCTCGACCGAAGGAGTCTCTGAAATCCCCCCCTGTTTACCCCGTGCCCTGCGTTTTCACTTCACCTTACTTGACTGGTTCACATTCAGAGAATCTGAAATAGGACTCTTATCTCCTACCGTACTCTTTCCCACCTCCTCTTTTGTAGCCTCCCATTCTGGCACATATGGATTTATAATCTGGTTATATGCAACGAGAACCAATTTCATCCATTACACTCTTTTCCTTGGATGATTCAGATCCAACAACAATCACCATGGGTTCTTCCTGGGACGGCTCACTTGGAGATCCACTGCTATGAGTGTTGTTGGATAAGGCCTAAGGGAGATCAGCGTTTTCTTCCAAATAATCCCTTAGATGCTCGTAGGGACAAGTGGCTTGTTTTCGTTTTGCATGCCGCGCGCATATGCGCGCCTAAGCCCCGTGCATATGCGCCGGAAGTTCTATCCGGAACTTAGCTACTGGACTACTCGCGCATAAGCGCGCACACAAGCCGCGTATATGCGCGAGACCTTCTGGTCACGCACAATTCTTACCACACAACTAGCGCATATGCGCGCCCACTCTTCGCGCATATGCGCGAGGTGTTCTGCCCATCTCGCGCATATGCGCTCATCTGTGTCGCACATATGCGCGAGGTGTACTGTCCTCGCACATTTGTCGTGTTCTTTCTCGTTTTTTCCGGTCCGATCCTTTCCGTCTAAAATCACATCAATTTATCCCTAAATCATTTCAGATTACGATAATCAAATTCTCGGGACTGAATTTATCAATCAAAATATTTCAAAATTTTCAGAAAATGCTGGAATCAAACATGACCTCTCAGCAGCAAGAACTCCTCAGCAAAATGGTGTAGCTGAGAGAATAAATAGGACCCTTAAAGAAGCTGCTAGAACAATGCTTGCTGATTCAGGTATTTCTCAAAGGTTTTAGGCAGAAACAGTAAACACTGCATGTTACACTCAGAACAGATCAATGATTAATAAGAATCATTTGAAACAACTTATGAAATCTGGCATGGATGCAAAAGTGTGGTTTCCTATTTCAAAATATTCGGCTGCAGATGTTTTATTCTTGTCAATGGCAAAAATCATTTAAAAGCCTTGATGCTAAATCTGCAGAGGGAATATTTCTTGGATATTATTTAGTGAGTAAAGCTTATAAATTTTTTTAATAAAATCTCTTTAAATGTTGAAGAATCAATACATGTTGTATTTGATGAATCTGTGCTAACTGATAAGCCAACTGATCTAGTTGAGCTAGTTGATCGATTTACAGATATCAGTTTGGAGGATGATAATGATGAAGAGAATCATATCAATCGAAACATCCTTCAAACACCTGAACCAGAAGTACTGG
This sequence comes from Primulina tabacum, assembly GCF_025594145.1. Classification (NCBI taxonomy): domain Eukaryota; kingdom Viridiplantae; phylum Streptophyta; class Magnoliopsida; order Lamiales; family Gesneriaceae; genus Primulina; species Primulina tabacum. The sequence goes on from NC_134554.1 coordinate 44,168,461, forward strand.
ATCAATCAGTTGAACAGGACGTTGTTTTTGATAATCAGTTGGTGGAGCATGTTGATAATATTCAGTTACCAACTGATACAGCTCCAATTGAAACTGAAGAAAGCATTCAGTTGCCAACTGAAGCAGTTGCTGTTATGTGACGCAACAAATACTGAGCTCAGATGGAAGAAATCACATCATCCAGAATTAGTGATAGGTAATCCATCTGATCCGGTAAAAACTAGAAAACAAATGCTTAATTTATTTATTCATTCAGCTTTTGTTTCACAACTAGAACCGAAGAAAACTGATGAAGCTCTTGCCGATCCTAACTGGATAAATGCAATGCAAGAAGAGCTCAATCAGTTTACCCATAATAATGTGTGGAACTTAGTTCCAAAACCAGTTCGTAAAACTGTTATAGGTACAACATGGGTATTAGAAGAAAATCGAACGAAGATGGTTCAGTTGCACGCAACAAAGCAAGACTTGTGGCACAATGATACAGGCAAGAAGAAGGAATTGACTACGATGAAACATATGCACCACTTGCAAGACTGGAAGCAATCAGAATATTCCTTGCCTATGCATCATTCAAGAATTTTAAAGTCTACCAGATGGACGTGAAAAGTGTCTTTCTGAATGGTCAGTTGCAGGAATAAGTTTATGTTGAACAACCACCAGGTTTTATCAATCAATTTTTTCTGATCATGTCTATCATCTGAACAAAGTTTTTTATGGTCTCAAACAAGCTCCAAGAGCTTGGTATGAGACACTTTCAAAATTCCTAACTGATCATGATTTTAGTGTTGGATCAGTTGATAAGACTTTGTTCAAATTCTCTAAAAATGATCATATTTTACTTGTGCAAATTTATGTTGATGAAATTATTTTTGGGTCAACTAATCCCAAATTATGTGAGAAGTTTGCCATGTTAATGCATGACAAATTCGAGATGAGTATGATGGATGAACTGATATTTTTCCTCGTTCTGCAAGTGAAGCAACTGGAAACTGGTGTTTTTATTAGTCAGATCAAATATACGAAGGAATTGCTTAAGAAATTTGGCATGGAAACATGTTCAGCTGCAAGTACTCCCATGAGTTCATCAGTTAAACTTTACAATGATCAAGGGGGAATATCAGTTGAGACGACAATCTACAGAGGTTTAATAAGTTCCTTATTGTACCTAACTACTAGTCGTCCTGATATTGTATTTGCTGTTTGTATGTGTGCTAGATTTTAGGCAAATCCTAAGCAATCGCATTTTTCAAACTGCCAAACGTATCTTAAAATATCTTAAAGGAACACAAAATGTTGATTATGGTATGCTAAAGACTCTTCTTTCAATTTAGTTGGATATTTAAATGCAGATTATGCAGGATGTAAGCTAGATCGTAAAAGCACCAGTGGATCTTGTCAGTTTCTAGGAGATAGACTGATCTCATGGTTCAGTAAGAAGCAAACACCCATAGCTACTTCCACAACTAAAGCAGAATATCTTGCTGCTGGAAGCTGTTGTGCCCAACTGCTCTGGATTCAGCAACAACTGAAAGATTATGGAGTCTATGCAAAAGAATCTCCTATATTTTGTGATAATACAAGCACGATTGCAATTACATACAATTCAGTTCTTCACTCCAGGACTAAGCACAATGATGTCAGGCATCATTTCATCAGAGATCATGCTCTGAAGAAAGCAATCGGACTGGAATATGTGCCAAATGAACAACAAACAGCTGACATCTTCACCAAACCATTACCAGAGACTAAGTTTTCTCATTTTCGCAACATTCTTGGTTTAATTGACTTGTCTTAATTATAAAAAGTTTTATTGTTGATTGTGTCAGTAGTTGTTCACTCAGTTAGTCACTTATCAGTTTCCTTGTTCAGTTAGTTATTATCAGTTGTCATTTTTTTTAACTGTTCAGTTAGTTATTGTCAGTTAATTGTTCGTCAACTGATATTAGCTCATTTGCAGAAAAGGAAAAGAACAACGAATCGAAACAAAATTTTTATTGCTGATAAAATCGAAACCAAATTACATGATTTATTTATCTCTCAGTGGAATCTTGCCAAACAGTCAACCAGTTAGTCAAATCATGACTCTTAATAATCTTGAAGGCTTCTGTAGTAGATATACTTTCAAGCAAGTACCACTCCCTCATGAGCATCAGATGAATCATCACATCATCCTTAACAAGCTCGGAAATATGATCGACTTCAGCAAGTCTCTTATACCTTCTTGCAATTGATCTCTGCTTAGCAATAGCAGGAAACTCACCACTGTGAATTGATTGGAAATCATGAACCGTAGTCCAAACGGACATAAATTTTGAAAAGACGTACTTCTCAAGAGCCTTCTTGAGTATTTCAAAACAATGAGGAGTCCATGAAGGATGAGGGACATTGGAACTGCTTTCACAATCTATCGGAGTTTAGATGTTATTATCGAATAAACAATGATTTTATTTATAGACAGCGGAAGATGAAGAGTTATAAGTTACCAAATAGATTTAACTGATCTAGACTAAGTTTCTCTTACTCTTCTTTTAATTTTATACATTTGTTGAGGGGGAATATCAATTAAATGGTTAACTGAGAAGACAATATTCAGTTTGTCCTTAACTGAAATGATTTAGCTCATAACCGGTCACTCAGTTGCTGACCTAACTGATCTTCTTCAATAAGTTAACTGATTAATCGAATAATATTCTATATTAAGTAATGTGACTGTTTGATTACGCATTTAATTGTTGTCTTTCAATGAATAGCATTTTGAAACGTGGACACACGTGATCCATTTATGTTCTACACACGTTTTCATCACACGTACATACGCTTTTATTCAAATTCTCTTGGACTGACACGTGTCCAAAATTTGAACAGTCACATACATATATACTATACCCCGCTCCTATTCAATTTTCTTCTTTTACGCGCATTTTATTCTCAGAGCAACCAATACTCTAAGCTTTTTTTCACGTAGAAATCAACTTCTCAAATGGCAAATCAAGTTCCCGCACACATGCTGAATGCTATGGCTATTGACTTCATCTCAATCCTGACTGTTAAGGACGAGGCTATCAAGAGTATGTTCCTTAAGATAGAAGATGCTGGACTGAAGACATTTCTGGGACTTTCTTCCCAAGAAATCTACCCTAAGAAGCTTCAAGATCTTTATGTAATGGTTTCATTTCTGCTGACGGAAATATCACTACTACTGTCAACAATCAGCTGGTGATGATAGATGAAGACTCCTTCAGCAACCTCTTTCAGCTGCCAACTGATGGACTAGCAAGCATCTCTGAGGTCAAATCTTCTGATGTTGAGGAAATGCAGACTCAACTGTCGGCTGATGGTCGGAAAATCAAAGTTTTCGATCCAAAGAAGGAACTGAAGCTGGAAATCCAACTGTTGGATGATATCGTGGCCAAAGGGCTTTTTAGCAAAGGCAGGATCCTTTGCTACACTTACTTTGGAGAAATTTCAAGTCATGACTGCCATCATGACTGGAAAAAGGATGAACTGGAAGGGAATCATCTTCACCCTACTGAAAATTATGTTTCAATCTTCTAAGCAATCCAAGGGATTTTCCGTACAACTAAGCTATCTGCTGAAAGTCAAGGGTTTAGTGGGTGACTCATCTGAGAGATCATCAAAATTCAAGATTTTCAATGCTAAGGGTGTTCAGCTACTGAAGCTCAAGCTGGATATCTCTCCAGAAAAATTAATCTAGGTGAAAAAGGAGATTGGGATGCAGGGGGCTCCCAAATCAGTTAAGAAAGCCCAAATGGAGATTCACAAAAAGGCTCATAACGTAAACTGATCGTCAGTGAGACTGATTCTGAGAAGACTCTGTCTCCCAAGATATCCAAAAAGCCCAGGACTCAGAAGACAAAACTAGTGATGGATGTGGACACCATCCTATCTGACAGGCTTATTCAATCTGGAGCTGAACGGCAAATCAAGGCTATTCCACTAAGAGCAATACCAGTTGGAACGTCAACTGATGATCAGTTACCTCTAGCTGCTGTTCTCAAGAAGACTATCACCGAATCTGGTGATAAGAAGAAATCTGTTGGAGTTAAGGCTCCACTCATCACTATCTCCGGACCAACCTCTCTGCCAGCTCTGCAAGACCTAAAGGAGTAATGATTCGAGAACAAGTTGATTCAACTAGGTCAGGACTAAGCATCTCTCATGTTCTGATTGATTCAAAGGGCAAAGAAAAAATGACTGAAGATCTCAGACTAACCAACACCATTCAAACTCACATTGACCTTATCTGGAAGGAAGTCAATGAATTCTCTGAAGGTAATTGTGTTTACCAGGCAGTTGCAGAAGAAATCAATTTTAAAGAAATTCATTACCTTGGAAACAATTGTTCTAAAACTGGTCAAAGCCACTACAGTGGTTCAAGCACTAGAAAGAAAGAATATTTCTTTGATCAGGTACGGGCAAAGAAGCTTAGTCAGATGATTGGTCAGCTATGCCGGAATAATGATCCCACCAGCCTAACTGCTCTTAATAACAAAGCAGTCATGACCAACTGGACACGGATCTGTTATCTCTGCAAATGGCGATCAAGAATTGGGAAATGGATCAAGAACTGATCATTCCAGAAAATTCCCAAGAACTTTCATCAGATGAGCTGGCTGATCAATCAGCTCAACCAGAAAATCCATCCAATGACCCAGTTACTGGGCTCTGCTGAACAGGTAACTGATCTTTCTCCAAAGGATGCACACCAGTCAACTGTTGTTCCTCAGTCCTCAACTGTTGGATCTGAACTCTACAAGGACAATGAATTGTCATTGGAAAATGTTGATGAAGTCATAAAATCAGTTGCCTCTGATATTCAACTATCCTCTACCGAAGCAGTTGAAGAGTTGTTCGCAACTGAAGAACCAGTTTTTCAAGCCCAAGATCAACCAACTGAAGAGCCAGTTCAATTGATTCCACAACTGAACAGGAAGTGTTGAGAACTGAAGAAGCAGTTCAGTCATCTGCTATGATTGAACATATTTATTTGCAGAAGTGCCAACTGAACAGCCTTCTACTATTTCAACTGCTCAGACAACTGAAGCATCAGCTGAGCAACCAGCTCAAGAACAACTGCTATTTCAACCGATCTTCCACCTGAAGCACTTTCGGACTCTGCTGCTGATCCAACTTCTTCTCCTCCATAGCCTCAACAGGCAGTTCTACCAGAAGATATTTCCGAAATGGTCAATCCTACAACTGAAACATCAGAATGGGGCCCTGGAGTTCTTCGATCAACAGAACAGAGAGCAGGAACCAGAAACCTCTGGAGCCATGTCTCCTGACATCTCGATAGCAACTGAATCGTTGTTCGAAGAAATTCAGGCGATTCAGACCAACCTCGTCGATATAGTGTCTTCCATTTCAGATATCAAGCCAACCCAATTCTTGCACACTATGAGGTTTGATTCTATAAATGACAATACCATGGGAAAATTGCAGCAAATTCAAAAGGATGTCACTTCATTATTCCTTCAAATGGACGAACTTCGGAAAGACAGAGTGTTAGCTGAAGCTCATTTCCAGACTCAAGCTTTGGTTACAAGATGCCTTGACTTTCTGGAAATCACTATGTCCAAAAGAATGGATTTCCTGCAAGATATTTTATTAAATGCGGTGTCTAATCTCAACTCAGATGTGCGGACTTTATCGAAAAAGGTTGATGAGTTTGACAAAAAGGGGGAAGAACAAGAACAAGGAGGAAAGGATCAGCCAGAAAAATCTTCAGAGATCATCAAGAAGAAATAGAAGATTATTTCTTTCTTTCATTCTTTGTATGAATATGTACATTGAAAGGATTATGATAAGATCGGTTAATAGGTAGAAAAGTGTTTAGAAGGGGGGGTTGAATAAACACTCACGAGTTTTATAACTTTTTCGAATGAAGTATCAGTTTTGTGATAAACTGAAACTTAGGAATCTTGTCAGTCGATGACAATCAGTTAACTAAATATAGTTGCGGAAATAAACTAACTGAAAGATAGAATAAATGACTGAAATAAAAACGCAAAGGATTTATGGATGTTCGGGAGATTGAATAACTCCTACGTCACCCCTTCTATCACAAGGATAGGATATGCACTAAAAGACTTGATCAATACAAAACTTGTACAGACTCACTTCAGTTGGACATAACACTGCCAAAACTGAAACTCTTAGTTAACAACAATTTTCACAGTTATTCAACTGGATTTAGCACGAATAGTTTGTGCTAGTAAGTTTGAAAGTAGCCTCAAATGCTACGAATATTTCTAATAACTGTGAGCTTTTTTTAATTTCAAATGAGAGTAATAAATCTAGCAGAATAATAACAAGCTTGAGAGGATAGATGAATCGTATTGATAAGCGCTATTTCTCACTGCTATTATCGCCTATTTATAGGCCTCCTTTCAACGGTAACATTAATATAATTTGAATATTTGTATCCGTTGATTGCCACGTCAGTATACTTCTGACATTTGTACACTGTAGTCTCTGAAATGTGGCGTTCCACTACGAGTTACAGTCTGCTTTGTACTATTATCGGTTGAATGTCCTTTTCAACTGACGACGTGTACAGCTGAAGGATCAGCTGAAAGGTAGAAGCTGATAAATTTTCAACTGCAGTCAGTTGACTGCGCGTCCAGTTACGTAGATCAGTTGGTTAGATAGTTCAGTTGCTGGATTCAGTTGGGGCGTACGATAGCCTTTCAGTTTGTCAAACATCCGAAACTTAGTTTCCAACAATTTTCCCCTTTTTGGTGTTTGACAAAACTAAGCAAATAATAACTGATCAACTGAGCTCATTGTAGATAAAATAAGATGTTTGAACAACTGATCTTCTTTATAGATAACTCTCTCAGTGTACAGATTTGTTTAAGGAATGAAAGAGTACAATAATCTTCAGTAGTCTTAAAAAATCTGCTTAAACTTCAAAAATATGCTAAAATGAATCAATCAACTACTAATAGTTTCTTGATGTGCTGTTGATCTAGTTGATCTTTAGCTTTAGAATCTCTTCCCTCTTTTTGTCAAACTCATCCATCTTGTTAGATAATCTTCGAACATCGGTTGATAAGAATTTAATAGTAGTGGATACGTCTGAAACAGCATTGAGCATAGTAGTTTGAAGCAAGTCTATCTTTCTGGAAACAGTTGTCTCCAAAAATTCAACTCGTTTTCCAATAACATTTTGAGTTACGGAAAGACTTTCAGTTATACCTCTGTTCTTTTTTGATTTCTTCCATTGTAAATGAGAGAGAGTGCACAGTAGCTTGAATATTCTTCAGTCTCTCAGAATTGAATTCATTGGAAGAATTCATCTTTAGAATATGAGCAAGCTGAGTAGATTGGATGTCTGAAATGTCGGTTATCATATCTGACAGGTTGTGCTGGATGACCTGAATCTCTTCAATAACTGAATCAATATCTATTGAGGGATGAGGAGATAAAGGTCCAGATGTTTCTGGTTCATGTTCTCAGGTAGCTTGATCAAAGATCACCAGAGTCCTGTCAGTTACTACCATTTCTGCATGTATCATTTCTGGAGCATCTTCTACACGGACTTCCTATTGAAGTGATTCTTCAGTTGTTTGAATAACTGGTTCGTCAGCTGGCACTTATTCAGTTATAGCTGAGTGCAGCTGAGCTTCTTCAATTGGTTCAATAATTGCCTGTTCAGTCATAACAATTGACTGAACCGACTGCTCAGTTTCTTCAAAAGATTCCTTCTCGGCAGGTTCTTCAGTTAAGCACTGCTAAATTTCCATTGTTTCAGCAATTACCTGTTCAGTCATGACAGATGACTGAACCTGCTCTTTAGGTGGAACTTATTGTTTAGTTGGGATGAAGGACTGAACTGGTTCCTCTGTTGTATTAAATGTAGCCTCTACAGCTGCTGGATTAGGTGAAGACACATTGGGTTGAAATTTTGTGGCGACTGATTGAATAATTTCATTGATATTTGCCAGAGATAATTCAACATCAGTGTAAATGAGAGGATCAGTAGCAGAAGATGGTTGAGGCACATCCTTGACTGGCTCAGTTGAAGTAGTAGGCGGTTCTTTGGATGGCTTTCTGTTCTGAGATAAAGTTTCTGCTTCCTCTTCTGAAGATTCTGTGGGATTTGCTTGAATTACCAACTCTTGATCTTGTTCCCATTGTTTTATCTCCATTTGTAACGTGATAAGATCCATGTCCAACTGAGTAAACACGGTTCTGTCATTGTAATCAGTTGGACTGGTTGGTTTGTAATTGCTCTTCAGTTTATCAAGCAAGTTGATACAACTTCGTGGCTCTTATTTGATCAAAGAAATACTTTTTTCTATCTAGTGCCTGAACAATGGTAGCAGCTTTGACAACTTTGAAAACTGCTGCTTCCAGTTTAATGAATTTTTCCAGTTGAGACTTCCTCCTCAACTGTTTAGCAAAAACATGAGTTCTGAATCTAACCCACACATCAAATGTTTTCAGATGAGACTCAGCAAAAGCATTGACCTGTTGCCAAATGAGGTCAATGTGAGTGTGAATGGCATTAGTTGGCCTGGGCTCTTCGATTAATTTTTCCTTTGCCTTTTTGATTGGTAAGGACATGAGAAATGCTCAATCCTGAGTGAGTAGTATCCACCAGTTCCCGAATTACAACTCCTTTAGGTCGTACATGAGGAAGAATAGTAGGGCAAATAATATGAGTCATAGGAACTTTGACTCCTGCTGTCCAATTTGATCTTTGTTGGTGGGACATTCTTAGTATTGAAAACTTTGAACTTGAATGATTTTTCAGCAGTATCACCCACGAGCCCCTTCATCTTTAGTAGAAAACTGATTTGCACGGCATATCCCCGTGATTGCTTCGTTGACTGAAGCATATTTCTCAGAATGGTGAAAGTAATATTCCTCAAGTTCATCTTCTTCTCAGCCATGATCACCGTCATGACTTGAAATTTTTCAAGAGTAAGGGCAGCAAATGAACCAGCCTTGGCTAGTATCCCCTTGGCTGAAATATCCACCAGCAGTTGAATTCTGGCTTGAGCTCTTTCGTGGGATCGGAAACTTTGATTTTCTGACCATTAGCTGACAGAAGATACTGCATTCCCTCAATATCAGAGGTTTTCACCTCAGAGAAATTGTTAAGCCCGTCAGTAGGCAATTGAAACAGTTTGCCAAAAGATTCTTCAGAAATGATCAACAACTGACCATTGATAGTAGCAGTGACGTTTCCATCAACAGTAACGTAACCAGTTGAATAGAAGTCATGAAGCTCATGTGGATAAATTTCCTGAGAGGATTGTCCAAGAAATGTCTTTAAGCCGGCTATTTCCAATTTCAGAAATATGTTCTTGACATCAACATCATCGACTGATAGAACATATTCAAAGTTGACAGCCATAGCATTCAGAATATGTGCGGGAACTTGGTTTGCCATTTTTTGAGAGTTGGAAAACCTGAAATTTTGCAAGGTAAAAGCTCTGAGTATGAATTTGCTCTGAAGAGTAATGTTCGCGTAAGGAAGAACTGAATTGGAGCGAGGAAAGATACATATGTAAGTGACTGTACAATTTCTGGACACGTGTCAGTCCACGGAAATTTGAAACAACATGTGTACGTGTGCTACAAAGTGTGTACAATTTTAAATGGTTCAAGTGGGTCCACGTTTTAAAACATTGTTTATCATTTAATGCGAAAAATAACAGTCACGTCACTTAATTTGGAATAAGATACGATTAATTAGTTAAGTTATATGAGAAGATTAGTTAAATTATCAGCTGAAGGATCAGTTGTTAGACTGAATCATTTCAGATGAAAATTTACTAACTACTGTCTTCTCAGTTAACCTCTTAAAACTGATATGCCCCCTTAATAAATGCATGTTTAAATTACGAAAGTTTAAACGACAAATAAAGTGACATAATAAATCTTATGTTTCAGAAGATGAACGTCGAGTGTAATGATTGCGTCCCTTTAGTTGCTTTGAACCTGGGTTATAAATAAGAATAACTAGGTTAGTCTTAACACATTAGCAAATAAATAATCCAAGAGATATAATGGCAGGTGCAAGCAGTTCTAAGGTTCCAAACATGGCCGAAGAGTTCATGGATACAGCGCTGGAGACAAGGAAGACTGCTATGGATGATGAAGTCTTCTACAAGATTCTCCGATTTTGGCAAAAGCTTCAAGATCTTCAGTTCCTTCAGCAGGGAGGAGCAGTTGCCACCCCCAAACGAGTGACACAAATGAAGAAATATCGCTGGCGTTTAAGCGTTGCTGTTGAGGTGGACATCTTCACAGATTAAAGTGTCTACCTGCTGATGCTTAAAAAGGAGAAGCGGACTCTGAAACACATAAGTATTTCAGAGGGCTTCCTGCAGACTACCACAAGGGTTTTAAACGGTTGGTTGACCTCATGGAGGTCTGCTGTTAAGAAAGAAATCACCAATGTACGATCCGTTTATAATAAATAAAATGTTTAATCATTTTATCGTTGTCTTTTACTTTTCTGCATACAAACAAGTGTTAGACGAATAACATGCAACTGAAAATAATTCAACTGAAATGTTATTAACTGGCAACTAACTGAGTGAGTAATTAACAGAAGATAAAAGTCTCGGTTACGACAAAAAAATGGTAATAACCATGATATAATCAAGTTAAATCAATTAAACCAAGTATATTGCGAACGTAAGAAAACTTAGTCTCGGGCAGTGGTTTGGTGAAGATGTCAGCTGGTTGTTATTCAGTTGAAACATACTCCAGTCTGATGGCTTTCTTCAGGGCATGATCTCTCATGAAGTGATGCCTGACATCTATGTGCTTGGTCCTTGAGTGAAGAACTGGGTTGTAAGTGATAGCAATCGTGCTAGTATTGTCACAAAATATTGGTGATTCTTTGGCAGTAACTCCGTAATCTTTCAGTTCTTGTTGGATCCGGAGCAGTTGAGCACAGCAGCTTCCAGCAGCAAGATATTCTGCTTCAGTTGTGGAAGTAGCTATGGATGTCTGCTTCTTGCTGAACCAAGAGATCAGTCTGTCTCCTAAAAACTGACATGATCCACTTGTATTTTACGATCAAGCTTACATCCGGCATAATCTGCATCTGAATATCCAACTAAATTGAAAGATGGGTCTTTAGAGTACCATAACCCAACGTTTGGCGTGCCTTTAAGATATTTTAAAATACGTTTGGCACCTGGGAAATGCGATTGCTTAGGGTTTGATTGAAATATAGCACACATACAGACAGCGAATACAATATCAGGACGAATAGCAGTTAGTTATAATAATGAACCTATTAAACCTCTATAGAGTGTCGTCTCAACTGATATTCCCCCTTGATCAGTGTCCAGTTTTACTATTGAACTCATGGGAGTACTTACAGCTGAACATGATTCCATGCCAAATTTCTTGAGCAACTCATTCGGGTATTTAGTTTGACTGATAAAAATACCAATCTCCAATTGCTTCACTTGCAGTCCAAGGAAAAAATGTCAGTTCACCCATCATGCTCGTTTCAAATTTATCCTGCATCATCTTAGCAAATTTCTCGCATAATTTGGGGTTAGTTGACCCAAATATAATGTCCTCAACATAAATTTGAACAAGTAAAATATGATCATTCTTAGAGAATTTGAACAACGTCTTATCAATTGATCCAACCGAACAATCGTGATCAGTTAGAAATTTTGAAAGAGTTTCACACCAAGCTCTTGGAGCTTGTTTAAGGTCATATAAGGCTTTGTTCAAATGGTAAACATGATCAGGAAAATGATGATTGATAAAACCTGGAGGTTGTTCAACATAGAATTCTTCTTGCAATTGACCATTCAGGAATGCACTATTTACGTCCATCTGGTAGACTTTAAAATTCTTGAATGATGCATAGGCAAGGAATATTCTGATTGCCTCCAGTCTTGCAACTGGTACATATGTTTCATCGTAATAAATTCATTCTTCTTACCTGTATCATTGTGCTACTAGTCTTGCTTTGTTGCGCATAACTGAACCATCTTCGTTCAGTTTGTTCCTGTACACCCATTTTGTACCTATAATAGTTTTTAAATTGGTCTTGGAACTAGATTCTAGACATTGTTATGGGTAAACTGATTTAACTCTTCTTGCATAGCATTTATCCAGTTAGGATCGGCAAGAGCTTCATCAGTTTTTTTTGTTCCAGTTGGGAAACAAAAGCTGAATGAATAAATAGATTAAGTATTTGATTGCGAGTTTTTACCGGATCAGATGGATTGCCTATTACCAATTCCGGAGGATGTGATTTCTTCCATCTGTACTATGCATTAGTTGCATCCAAGTTTGCAACTACTTCAGTTTCCAACCGAGTATTTTCTTCAGTTTCAGTTGCTGCTGCATCAGTTGGTATCTGAATATTTCAATAGGCTCCACCAACTGATTTTCAGGAGCAGCTTCTTGTTCCACTAGTTGATCTAACACTTCTGGTTCAGGTGTTTGAAGGATGTTTCGATTGATATGATTTTTTTCTTCATTATTATCCTCCAAGCTGATATCTGTAAATCTATCAACTAGCTCAACTGGATCCGTTAGCTTATCAGTTAGTACAGTTTCATCAAAAACAACATGGATCGATTCTTCAACATTTAACGAATTTTTATTGAAGACTCTATATGCTTTGCTAACTGAAGAATATCCAAGAAATATTTCCTCTGCAGATTTAACATAAAAATTTTTAAATTATTTTACCATTATCGAGTATAAAACATCTGTAGCCAAATACTTTTTCTTCCATGCCAGATCTCATATGGTGTTTTCACATGATTCTTATTAATCATTGATCTGTTCTGAGTATAACACGCAGTTTTTACTGCTTCAGCCCAAAACCTTTGAGAAATACCAGAATCAGCAAGCATTGTTCTAGCAGCTTCTTTAAGGGTCCGATTTCTTCTCTCAGCTACACGATTTTGCTGAGGGATTCTAGCTGCTGAGAGCTCATGCTTAATTCCAGTATTTTCTAAAAAATTTGAAAGAATTTGATTGATGAATTCATTTCCTCGATCAGACCTGATTCTATCAATTCCAACTGATTTTTCATTTAGTAACCTTTTAAAGAGCTTGATCAGTTGTGCAGCAGTTTGGTCTTTGAATTTGATAAATATAACCCAAGTAAATATTGAAAAATCATCTACAACCACCAAGGTGTATTTCATTTCCCCTAAGCTCATGACTGGTATACGACCAAATATATCCATATGTAATAGTTCTAAGCTTCGGGAAGAAGATTTACAACCCTTGTTTTTAAAAGAAGATCTTACTTGTAGAACCCGTAAATCAGTAGACGTATAAGCCATGCATAATTCTAGATTTTTAAATTTAATTGACTTCATTGCATGATTATTTTAAATGCATTTGTTTGAATTTAATTATTTATTATTTCAGTTCAGCAGTTTGATTTTTAGCATTTCAGTTATTTCAGTGAGGCCGGACTGGAGTTGGAGTTTTGAGATAGAATTTAAGATTTGAGAAATATTTCCAGAAGTTAATTTAGCTAGCAAGTAAGTTCATTTAAGTTAAAAAGAAGTTTAAGGAATTATTTAAGTTAGTTGAGGATTTTAATTTAATTATTTGAGGTGATTAAGAAATGAACTCATTTAAGTTATTAAATTAATGGGTTAGCTCACTAAATTAATTAAAGGATTAGTAAGGCTTTCAAGGATTATTAGTTGACTAGATAACAATATTTCCCCTTCATTTTATTGCAATTTTCGGCCCCCATAGTTGCTAGACAATTTAATTGCCAACTCATCAACCTTTGACCATTTCTTTGCATGTAAGTTGTAGGATAATTCTAGGATTTTTGGGAGCACAATTTAATTAATTAATGGACATATCCTAGACTAGAAAATAAGCAAAATTTCGGCCACCACCTCCTAGAAGCATCCACCAACTCATTTGATATCAATTCAAAATTCAAATTCAAAAGGGGAGTGGACTTGGTCTTGATATGATCCTATTTTTGTGCACCCTTCTCCTCACCTTCATAACCACTCAATCCCTCTCCCTCTCCACCGAAATACCTCACCATTCAGATCCATTTTCAGTGTAAAAATCGTGAGTCTTAGCTAGAGGGAAGGCAAGAAAAAAAATCGAGAACTAGAAAGAGCAAGAGAAGCGCTCCACCTCCTCCGTGCCGCGTCGTCGTTGTTTCGTTCGTTTTCTTTCAAAACGAAACCAGGCATGTCTAGATTCTTTCAAACCTCAATCAAGTCATATTATCATTTATTTTTCAGTACATGATCATGTTTTAGCAAGCAAAAACCGAGATACATGTCAAAATATTTTGGAACACACATGCAGAATTTCGGCCCTTCCCTTGACAAGCTTCACGTTTTTTCTGAGTTTTGATGGTTTCAGGTATTGGATCGACTCCAGGCTCCCAAGGCGGCTTGTATACATGTAGTAGGATGCATTAGGACCATGTTGGTCCATTCAAACCAGCCCCATGCTTGCTGGAAATTCAGAATGACAGCAAGTTCCCCATAAGTGCAGAAATGTGATTCGAAATTTCAGTTTTGTGTCAAGGGTTGTGGATCTGATCTTGGCTGCCCCAAGGGCCTTTAGCCATGGTTGGATCACTTCCCTAGCATGTCTAAGACGTGACTAAGTTGCCCTTTTGGTGGCTTGGTCCATGGCTCATCGGTTTTTAAATAATCAACAAGAACAGCCCCTTTCCCCATTCGGCCCTTCCATTTTTCAGCATATGGTTCGTTTCTTTTGTGGCTTGGTGTGGATCTTGGTTGGCCTATGGCCCTTAGCCACGGTTCATATCATGCTCCTAGATGTCTAGATCGTGCCATGGTCAATCAAATGGCCACTGGAACGACGCAAGACATCGATCATAGCATAAACACTACACACGCATGCACGTTGCTCTCGGTTGGACCCTTCGGTTAAGATTTGGTGTGATGCGGATTGTGGCTGGCCTAGGGCCCTTAGCCATGGTTCAAATCATTCCTTGGGATGTTGGTAAGAGTCTCTGGTCGGTGGTTCACGCCCCAATGGCCGGTAGCCTCAAAAACGACACAAGGAAAAACAAGTGCGCAGCTGCTGTATTTTTGACAGCAAGTATGCTGCTGTTCAGAAGCGTCGTTTGAGTTCTTGTTGGCTTTTAGCCCATGGCCTTGGACTGGACAGTGCCTCATTGAGTTGGGAAGGTCATGTTTTTGACCGTTTGTCATTTGGATCATTTTTGAGGTCGTACGAGAATTTACGGTGCAATGTGCCAAATTGACTCTCGAAAGAGCGTTTCGTGTTTTGGCCTCCATTCCACCTAGATTTCGACCCTATCATTTTAGGAACATTATTTTATGATTTTCAGCGTATTTAATCATGACTATATGTCGGTTCAGTGTCGGTTCAGGTTGGCTCGGAGTCATGATTAAATGCGAAGTCATTAGGCGTCATAGTCGCATCTTTTGAACGTAAATTGCATAGTTGGTCATGTTTAAGCTATTGCATATTTTCATGGCACAGTTAGGTTGCAGCGAGCCTGGGAACGATCCAATCCAATCCAGTTGGTAAAATTACAGGAATTTTCATTATGCCAGTTAATTATTTTACGTGCATTAATTAGAAAATGATTATTTTGAGATTTATGCAATATGGCTTGTGGTTCATTCACTATGTGGGAGTGTTATTTTATACGGTCGCCAGTGACCGATCAGTTCAGTATGGTACCACCCGGTCGCCAGTGACCGGCCAGCTCCAGATCAGTTTCAGCCTCCCCGGTAGCCAGTTACCGATCAGTTCAGCTTAGTGCAGTGGCCACAGGCGGTGTAAAACATAATCTCAACAGAAAATTTTATCAGATATTTCAGTACAGGCTCCAAGGAGCAAATATTTTTACAGTGACTTCCAGTTCAGTTATGCACGTATTATAATTGCTCAGTACAGATTATTTCAGTATGCCTCAGGACAGGATATTTTATCACATGCATATTTTAAATTCAGATTTTTACTCGTTACCTGCGATTTATGCATGCTGAGTCTTTAGGCTCACTAGACTTGATTGTTGTAGGTACTGATGAGGCCAGGGCCGAGGGCGGGGACCAGTGAGCTAGCTTGGGTCGGCAGTAGTGGCACCCGAGGACCTCAGAGCAGCAGTTGTTATTTTCTTCGCAAACAATTTTTATCAGTTGTTGGATATTTTTAAATCGTTGTTGTTGGCAAAAACTTTGATTTTCTTCCGCTGCAATATTTTGAAATATTGAACTTGATTCACCAGTGATTTTATGAATGAGGCCATTTAAGTTCTTTTAAAAGAAAATTTTTTAATTTTCCGCAAATTTCCAAGAAAAGAGTTTTAGGTCCTTCACAGTTGGTATCAGAGCGGTGGTTCTGTATAGGGTTTCACTACTACTGACCGCGAGAAGCTCACGAAGCCACGCCTTTGGTCTGTAAGTTTTTCAGTTCAGCATTTTGTTCAGCATTTCAGTTATAGCATGAATTATTTTGTCAGCATGCTTCCAGCTTTTCAGTATTTCAGAGTTCATTTAAATAAATTATGGAATATGCATGTTAGTTACGTATGGGTTATGTTGGAACAGTATGCCCCCTAGACGCATCTTAGAGCGCAACAGAGAGGAGGAGCCTCGCCGAGAGGACAGGGAGGAGCGTAGACCAGAGGGAGACCTACCACCTCCTCCACCGCCCCACACGGACATGAGTGCCCAGATGTTAGCTGGGATGGCACAGTTCTTCGCACAGTTTGCGGGGGGCAATGCCGCAGCCGTAGCCGCAGCCGCAGCCAGGCCGACAGGGCCCGAGGCAGTGTATGAGCGATTCATGAAGATGCGCCCGAAGGAATTCTCTGGGGCATCTGACCCCATGGTTGCCGAGGGATGGATCAAATCTCTCGAGGTTATCTTCGATTTTATGGAGCTGGGGGACGCAGACCGAGTCCGATGTGCCACCTACTTGTTCACTGGAGACGCACGCTTATGGTGGGAAGGAGCTTCGGTAGCCCTTACATTGGCTACACTTTCTTGGACCCGTTTTACGGAGGTTTTTCTACTCCAAGTATTTTGCTGAGGAGGTTCGCACCAGGCTGACCACCGAGTTCATGAGCCTGAGACAAGGGGATATGTCGGTTACGGAGTTTATCCGTAAGTTCGAGAGGGGCTGTCACTTTGTGCCCCTGATAGCGAATGATGCCAAAGCCAAGCTGATGCACTTCCTGGTGGGTTTACGGCCGATCTTGCGCCGGGATGTTAGGGTATCTGACCCTGCTACTTATGAGGTTGCCGTCTCCAAGGCCTTAGCCGCAGAACAGGATCTGCGGGATATCGAGAGGGATCGCCAGGCAAGCGCCCAGTCCAGGCACCGCACCGCCCTCCTCCTCTTCAGCATCAGCAGCAGAATAAGAGGCCTTTTCATGGACCGCCCAGGAACAGAGGCCAGCAGCAGCAGCAGCAGCAGCGGGGACGCCCAGCCCCGAGGACTCAGGAGCACCCAGTCTGTCCCAGGTGCTCACGTCGCCATCCTGGAGCATGTATGGCTGGCTCAGGAAAGTGTTTTAAGTGTGGCAGTCCAGACCACATGTTGCTGCAGTGCCCTCAGAGGAATCTGCCTACCCAAGGCAGAGTTTTTGCTCTCCATGCCGCGGAAGCCAACCGGAGACTATGTTGTTGACAGGTACCTTTAAACTTTAAGTTATTCTTCGAAGTTCCGCATGTTGGGAATCGGGATTTAGATTTTGAACTTAGAACTGTTATAGGATTGCATGCTCTACTCAGATTTATTTTAGAGGAATTAAGCTAGAGGAACCTAGACCTTTGCATGTCTATAAGTTTAGATCTTGTAGTGGGATTCAACTTAGAGCTCCGCTCTTTCAGGGAGAATTTTTATATCTGGTTCCGCTACCAAGGCCTTGATAGATTCAGGGGCCACTCACTCATTTATTTCGGAGGTCTTTGCAAACTTTCTCAAGATCCAGACCATTGGGCTAGATACAGCCTTTTCAGTAGTGTTGCCGTCAGGAGAGGAGATGGCAGCTACCAATGTTATCCGAGATATAGACCTTGAGTTGCACGGTAATCTTGTTTATGCGGATCTGATTGTGCTACCGATGCCGGAATTTGACATCATCCTAGGGATGGACTGGCTATTGAGGAACAGAGTGTTGATAGACTTCCAGCGGAGATCCGTTCTTGTCCGACCGCCTGGAATGGAGCAGAGTTCTTATTTGAGCCGGACAGGTACTTTTCCTTACCGCGCATTATTCCTTATGTTCAGGCTAGGAAGCTCATGCATAGAGGGTGTCGGGCATTTCTAGCAACCTTTTTATCTGTCCCCGATGAACCCAGCCAGTCAGCCTCAGATGTTCCGATTGTTAGAGATTTCTTAGACGTTTTTCCCGAAGACGTCTCTGGTATGCCACCAGAGAGAGAGGTGGAGTTTTCCATTGAGCTTATGCCAGGTACGGCTCCGATATCCAAAGCACCGTACCGTCTAGCACCGACAGAGATGGCAGAGCTTAAGAAGCAGATCCAGGAACTTCTCGACAAGGAGTTCATTCGCCCGAGCTTTTCTCCATGGGGCGCGCCAGTCTTATTCGTTAAAAGAAGGATGGCTCGATGAGGCTTTGCATTGACTACCGGGAGTTGAACAGGGTTACAGTGAAGAATAAATACCCCACTGCCGAGGATTGAGGATCTGTTTGACCAGTTGCAGGGAGCTTCGATTTTCTCCAAGATAGATCTGCGTTCCGGTTATCACCAGTTGAGGGTGAGAGATGCTGATGTCTCGAAGACAGCTTTCAGGACTCGTTATGGCCACTACGAGTTCCTAGTGATGCCGTTCGGTCTGACGAATGCGCCAGCAATCTTCATGGATCTGATGAATCGCGTATTTCAGCCGTACCTCGACCCAGTTTGTGATAGTGTTCATAGATGACATTCTCGTCTACTCCAAGAATCGGGAGGAGCACAGCAGGCATCTGACCATAGTGTTGCAGACATTGCAGAAACATAAACTATTCGCAAAGTTCAGTAAGTGCGAATTCTGGTTAGAGAAGGTGGCGTTCTTGGGCCACATTGTTTCTAGCAGTGGCATTGAGGTAGACCCGGCGAAAGTTGCAGCAGTCAGAGATTGGGTTGTGCCTCAGAATGCATCCGAGATCCGCAGTTTCCTTGGGCTAGCAGGATATTACAGGAAATTCATCCAGGGATTCTCCTCCATTGCCGTTCCACTCACAGCACTGACCAAGAAAAATGTAAAGTTGTGTGGAGCGAGGAGTGTCAGAAGAGCTTCGATACTTTGAAGCAAGCTCTTATCTCAGCACCCGTTTTGGCTGTACCGTCAGGATCTGGCGAGTTTGTTCTTTATACCGATGCTTCGAAGCTTGGTTTAGGTGCAGTTTTGATGCAGCATGGGAGAGTGATAGCGTATGCTTCTCGACAGCTGAAAATCCACGAGAAGAACTACCCCACCCATGATCTGGAGTTAGCGGCCGTAGTTTTTGCTTTGAAGATTTTGGAGGCACTATCTGTATGGGGAGAAGTGCCAGATCTTTACCGACCATAAGAGCCTCAAGTATTTCTTTACGCAGAAGGAGCTGAACATGCGTCAGAGACGTTGGTTGGAGCTTGTGAAAGACTACGATTGTGACATTAGCTACCACCCGGGTAAAGCTAATGTAGTTGCGGATGCTTGAGCAGGAAAGTCGCAGTGATGGCTCATTTGACGATGCAGAAGAACCTCTTCAGATTGAGATGCAGAGGTTTGATCTTGAGACTTACCCTCAAGGTAGAGTTCCTCGGTTTATCTACCTTGACTATCCAGTCCTCTCTTATTGACCGTATTCGCAGCGGTCAGGCAAGCAGGATGAGCAGTGGCACAGTGGAAGAAGAGAGATTGAAGCTAAGGGCAGTGTTTTTGTATTCAGTCAGCGACGGTATTGTGAGATACGAGATAGGATATGGGTTTCCAAGCAGTGATTCTATCCGAGCAGACATCTTATCAGAGGCCCATACGTCCCCGTACTCCATTCACCCTGGGAGTACGAAGATGTACAAAGATCTGCCAGCTATTGTATTGGTGGCCAGGAATGAAGAAGGACATCAGGCGTTTTGTATCCGAGTGCCTGACTTGCCAGTTAGTGAAGGCCGAGCATCAGAGACCAGCAGGTTTGCTCAAGCCTCTTCCTATTCCCGAGTGGAAGTGGGAGAACATTACCATGGACTTTGTGACCGGATTGCCGAGGTCAGCCAGAGGATCGAATGCTATCTGGGTGATTGTAGATCGTCTTACCAAATCAGCGCACTTCTTGCCTATTAAGATGACTTTCACCATGGTTCAGTATGCAGAGCTGTATATCCGAGAGATAGTCCGACTCACGGTATTCCAGTTTCTATCGTATCCGACAGAGATCCCAGATTCACTTCCTCGTTTTGGAAGAGTTTGCATTCGACTTTGGGTACGAAGTTGCTGTTTAGCACAGCTTTCCATCCGCAAGACAGATGGACAGTCGGAGCGAGTTATTCAGATCTTAGAGGATCTTCTCCGTGCTTGCGTCATTGATTTCTCTGGGAGTTGGGAGTCGAACTTACCATTGGTAGAGTTCACCTATAACAACAGTTTCCAGTCGTCCATAGGTATGGCTCCGTATGAAGCACTGTATGGCCGCAAGTGTAGATCTCCTGTTCATTGGGATGAAGTAGGAGAGGAGAGCAGAGTTGGGTCCAGAGATGGTTCAGCAGGCAGCAGATGTAGTAGTCAAGATCCGTGATAGGATGAGGACTGCCCAGAGCCGACAGAAGAGTTATGCCGATCAGCGGAGGAGAGAGTTAGAGTTTGCAGTGGGCGATCATGTCTTCGTGAAAGTGGCACCTATGAAGGGTGTCATGAGATTTGGCAAGAAAGGAAGCTCAGTCCGAGATTCATTGGACCGTTTGAGATCCTCGACAGAGGTGGGACGCTAGCGTATCGTGTGGCTCTTCCGCCAAATCTGGCCGGAGTACACAATGTCTTTCACGTTTCCATGCTGAGGAAGTATATGGCAAATCCTTCGCATGTGCTGAATTTCGAGCCGTTGCAGCTTACTCCGAACTTATCTTATGAGGAGAGGACCCGTGCAGATCCTAGACAGACAGGAGAAGAAACTTCGGAACAAGTTGGTTAAGCGAGTCAAAGTCAAATGGCTCAACCATTCAGAGGAGGAAGCTACGTGGGAGTCGAGCCGGGAGATGAGAAGTCGATTACCCTGAGTTATTCGGTGAGTTCTAATTTCGAGGACGAAATTTATTTAAGGGGGGAAGGATTGTAGAACCGTAAATCAGTAGACGTATAAGCCATGCATAATTCTAGATTTTTAAATTTAATTGACTTCATTGCATGATTATTTTAAATGCATTTGTTTGAAGTTAATTATTTATTATTTCAGTTCAGCAGTTTGATTTTTAGCATTTCAGTTATTTCAGTGAGGCCGGACTGGAGTTGGAGTTTTGAGATAGAATTTAAGATTTGAGAAATATTTCCAGAAGTTAATTTAGCTAGCAAGTAAGTTCATTTAAGTTAAAAAGAAGTTTAAGGAATTATTTAAGTTAGTTGAGGATTTTAATTTTAATTATTTGAGGTGATTAAGAAATGAACTCATTTAAGTTATTAAATTAATGGTTAGCTCACTAAATTAATTAAAGGATTAGTAAGGCTTTCAAGGATTATTAGTTGACTAGATAACAATATTCCCCTTCATTTTATTGCAATTTTCGGCCCCCCCATAGTTGCTAGACAATTTAATTGCCAACTCATAACCTTTTGACCATTTCTTTGCATGTAAGTTGTAGGATAATTCTAGGATTTTTGGGAGCACAATTTAATTAATTAATGGACATATCCTAGTCTAGAATCAAGCTAAATTTCGGCCACCACCTCCTAGAAGCATCCACCAACTCATTTGATATCAATTCAAAATTCAAATTCAAAAGGGGAGTGGACTTGGTCTTGATATGATCCTATTTTTGTGCACCCCTTCTCCTCACCTTCATAACCACTCAATCCCTCTCCCTCTCCACCGAAATACCTCACCATTCAGATCCATTTTCAGTGTAAAAATCGTGAGTCTTAGCTAGAGGGAAGGCAAGAAAAAAATCGAGAACTAGAAAGAGCAAGAGAAGCGCTCCCCCTCCTCCGTGCCGCGTCGTCGTTGTTTCGTTCGTTTTCTTTCAAAACGAAACCAGGCATGTCTAGATTTCTTTCAAACCTCAATCAAGTCATATTATCATTTATTTTTCAGTACATGATCATGTTTTAGCAAGCAAAAACCGAGATACATGTCAAATATTTTGGAACACACATGCAGAATTTCGGCCCTTCCCTTGACAAGCTTCACGTTTTTCTGAGTTTTGATGGTTTCAGGTATTGGATCGACTCCAGGCTCCCAAGGCGGCTTGTATACATGTAGTAGGATGCATTAGGACCATGTTGGTCCATTCAAACCAGCCCCATGCTTGCTGGAAATTCAGAATGACAGCAAGTTCCCCATAAGTGCAGAAATGTGATTCGAAATTTCAGTTTTGTGTCAAGGGTTTGTGGATCTGATCTTGGCTGCCCCAAGGGCCTTTAGCCATGGTTGGATCACTTCCCTAGCATGTCTAAGACGTGACTAAGTTGCCCTTTTGGTGGCTTGGTCCATGGCTCATCGGTTTTTAAATAATCAACAAGAACAGCCCCTTTCCCCATTCGGCCCTTCCATTTTTCAGCATATGGTTCGTTTCTTTTGTGGCTTGGTGTGGATCTTGGTTGGCCTATGGCCCTTAGCCACGGTTCATATCATGCTCCTAGATGTCTAGATCGTGCCATGGTCAATCAAATGGCCACTGGAACGACGCAAGACATCGATCATAGCATAAACCTACACACGCATGCACGTTTGCTCTCGGTTGGACCCTTCGGTTAAGATTTGGTGTGATGCGGATTGTGGCTGGCCTAGGGCCCTTAGCCATGGTTCAAATCATTCCTTGGGATGTTGGTAAGAGTCTCTGGTCGGTGGTTCACGCCCCTAATGGCCGATAGTCTCGAAAACCAATGCAAGTCTTGTAGTGCGCAGCTGCTGTATTTTTTGACAGCAAGTATGCTGCTGTTCAGAAGCGTCGTTTGAGTTCTTGGTTGGCTTTTAGCCCATGAACTTGAACTGGACAGTGCCTCATTGAGTTAGGAAGGTCATGTTTTTGACCGTTTCGTCATTTGGATCATTTTTGAGGTCGTACGAGAATTACGGTGCAATGTGCCAAATTGACTCTCGAAAGAGCGTTTCGTGTTTTGGCCTCCATTTCACCTAGATTTCGACCCTATCATTTTAGGAAACATTATTTTATGATTTTTCAGCGTATTTAATCATGACTATATGTCGGTTCAGTGTCGGTTCAGGGTTGGCTCGGAGTCATGATTAAATGCGAAGTCATTAGGCGTCATAGTCGCATCTTTTGAACGTAAATTGCATAGTTGGTCAAGTTTAAGCTATTGCATATTTTTCATGGCCACAGTTAGGTTGCAGCGAGCCTGGGAACGATCCAATTCCAATCCAGTTGGTAAAATTACAGGAATTTTTCATTATGCCAGTTAATTATTTTACGTGCATTAATTAGAAAATGATTATTTTTGAGATTTATGCAATATGGCTTGTGGTTCATTCACTATGTGGGAGTGTTATTTTATACGGTCGCAGGACCGATCAGTTCAGTATGGTACCACCCCGGTCGCCAGTGACCGGCCAGCTCAGATCAGTTTCAGCCTCCCCGGTAGCCAGTTTACCGATCAGTTCAGCTTAGTGCAGTGGCACAGGCGGTAAAACATAATCTCAACAGAAAATTTTATCAGATATTTCAGTCAGGCTCCAAGGAGCAAATATTTTTACAGTGACTTCCAGTTCAGTATGCACGTATTATAATTGCTCAGTACAGATTATTTTCAGTATGCCTCAGGACAGGATATTTTATCACATGCATATTTTAAATTCAGATTTTTACTCGTTACCTGCGATTTATGCATGCTGAGTCTTTAGGCTCACTAGACTTGATTGTTGTAGGTACTGATGAGGCCCGGGCCGAGGGCGGGGGACCAGTGAGCCAGCTTGGGTCGGCAGTAGTGGCACCCGAGGACCTCAGAGCAGCAGTTGTTATTTTCTTCGCAAACAATTTTTATCAGTTGTTGGATATTTTTAAATCGTTGTTGTTGGCAAAAACTTTGATTTTCTTCCGCTGCAATATTTTGAAATATTGAACTTGATTCACAGTGATTTTATGAATGAGGCCATTTAAGTTCTTTTAAAAAGAAAATTTTTAATTTTCCGCAAATTTCCAAGAAAAGAGTTTTAGGTCCTTCACATTACTTGTTTACCAAGCTGACATGCTGAACAAATTTTATCTTTGAGAAATTCCTTTTGGGCAAACCAGTTACAAGATCATGATTACTATATATGCAATAGATTTAAAGTTCAGGTGGTTCAATCTCTTATGCCATAACCAGTGCTTGGAAGATTTGGAGGCAATGAAACAGACTGGTTCATAAGGTTGTTCAGTCCAACTGACTTTGTAAGTATTACCCACAATGATTTCCAGTTAGAATGACCTCATCAGTTGAGTCTCTAACTTAACACGTATGTCTGTCAAATTGACCTGAGAAATTGTTGTCGCATAATGATGCTGCTTATCAAGTTCTACTTCAAATTCTCCACTAGCAAAAAATCTCTAATTGTAAAGTTACCATGGATAAGCTTACTCTTACACACAGTTTTACCTTTAGAGTTGTCTCCAAAACTGAGGTTTGGTCCAGTATATTTAATCAGTTGAGATAGCAAACCTTGCATCTCCTGTCATATGTCGTGAACAACCATGTCTAGATCCCAGTTGATTCTTGGCTTGTACCTGTTACCTGCAATCACACACAGTATATAACTTTGGTACCCATATTCATTTGGATCCTAAACTAATTAGTCCTTTAGGAACCCAGACTTGGATCAGTCTAACTAACTTCCCGGTTTCTGTGTTCCAAAGGGTTTTTCTCGAATTTTCAGCAGTATGTGTGTGGTGTGAGGATGAAACATTATGAGTTATTCCTTTTTTCAACTGACTGTTCTTTTGATACCGTTTTTGAACTGGTTTACAGTTGTAATAATTGTAATAGTCATTCCTTGAGTACTGATATTTGTAACTGAATTGGTTAGGAGACCAGTTTTTTGTATCAGTTGCAACTCTCTGAGCTATATCCAATACCATATCGTTTGTCTTTGTTCTTACTTTCGATAGATTTGAACAGTTGGTTACTTGGTTCTGAATGTTCGTTTTACCATGGTGATTTTACCAAAGGTAATGTATTTTTCTTTGTTATTATTCAACCTTGGCTGAGTATCACTTGCAGAGTTTTCAACATGACTGTTAAACCTAAATCAGTTTTATCAGCAATTGATTTTTGAGCATTCTGCATTTCAGTTAATGTAACGGAAGATTTGTTCCAATTTTGAATCAGTTCAAATTTTTTTTGAAATCTCAGTTTTTAACTGACATATCAAAGCTTGGTTCTCGATCAGTTCAGCATTTTGCTTTGCAATCTCCCCTTTTAAATTTATCACTTCAACTGACTTATCAGTTTCAGTTTTGTTATCATTGGGATCTTCTTGCTCAGTTTTGACCTTTTCAATGATCGAGCCAGTTTATGATACTCATTTACCATGTCATGCAATGTGGTAATGCAATTCCTCCCGAGTGAAATTAGTGGAGCTAAAATAAAATACATGTTCACTTGGTGAATCCAGGTTCAGCATCATTTAACATCAAGCACTTGATTTCCTCTTCATCATCACTTGAGCTGCTTGGGCTTTCTGATTCTGAATCATCGCTGTCAGTTTCAGCCCACTTTGATCTTCTCTACTCAGCCAGGAGTACTTTCATGCTCTTTTTGGATGATCTCTTGTCATCCTTAGTCCTTCTCCTGTGCTCATACGGCTTCTTTGCTTTTTCAATGATCCTCGACTATCCTTCTTTGGCTTAGGAAAGTCTGCTATGAAATGTCCTGATTTCCCACATTTGTAGCAAACATAGTGATTCTTCTTTGGATTGGTTCTTTTGGTATTGCTTTTGGAAGTTTTCTTGATTTTTCCTCATAAACCTTCCAAATTTTTTGCGAACAATGACATGGCATTATTGCTAAGTTGATCAGCAGATATGTCAGCTGAACCAGTAGGTTCCTGTCTGACAGCAAGTTAAAGACGTTTGTGGCAGCTGGGTGTAGAAGGTTCCCCTTCTCTGGTCTGTAGTTCAAATTCATATGCCTTTATGATCGGCAAATAGATCATGTAATTCAACTTGTTAAGATCTTTTGTTTCACACATAGCCATGGTCTGGACCATCCCACTCTTGGGAAGACCTCTACCACTCTCAGTGTCACTTCTTTATTTGAGTACACTTTTCCAAGTTCATTCACTTCATTGATGATACAGCTGGACTCTTTCATCATCACCTCGTGCATAGACTCTCTGCTCTCATCTCTGAGTATTATCAAATTTTTTTAACAACAACTGACAGCTCTGTTTCTCCCTGATTTGTTCATTCCTTCACAGAGCTGAAAAAGTTTTTCCCATATCTCTTGGTGTTTTGCACATTTTGATTTTGCTGAACGTGACTTTGTCCAGCATTTTGTATAAGATGTCCTTGGCCACATTATCCAAATTTGTTTTTCTTTTGTCTTCAGTTGTCCCATTCATCTTTGGGCTTTTTTATTCGATTAGGTGCCCTGTCAGTGATGGAAACTGCAGTGTTTGCTTTTAAAATCTTCATTATACCATCAGTGATAACATACCACATGTCATCATCTTGTGCAGCAAGTGAGCCTGCATTCTTATTTTCCAGTCATCAAAGTCTTCTCTGGAAAAGATATGTATTTTGTTGAATGAAGACAAATTGTGCAGTTATAAGTAAGAATATTCTGAGACAAGATTCAACCTGGCTCTGATACCACTTGATAGGATCGGTTAATAGGTAGAAAAGTGTTTAGAAGGGGGGTTGAATAAACACTAACGATTTTTTAAAAATCTTTTCGAATGAAGTATCAGTTTTTGTGATAAAATAAAAACTTGGAATCTTGTCTAGTCGATGACAATCAGTTTACTAATATAGTTGCGGAAATAAACTGACTGAAAGATAGAATAAAAATGCAAGGATTTATGGATGTTCGGAGATTGAATAACTCTTACGTCACCCTTTCTTCACAAGGATATGATATGCACTAAAAGTTGATCAATACAAAAGTTGTACAGACCCACTTCAGTTTGGACAAAACACTGCCAAAACTGACAAACTTTAGTTAACAACAATTTCACAGTTATTCAACTGGATTTAGCACGAATAGTTTGTGCTAGTAAGTTTGAAAAGTAGCCTCAAATGCTACGAATATTTCTAATAAGTGTGAGCTTTTTTAATTTCAAATTAGAGTAATAAATCTAGCAGAATAACAGCAAGCTTGAGGATAGAGAATCGATTGATAAGCGCTATTTCTCAACTGCTCTTCTCGCCTATTTATAGGCTTCCTTTCAATGGTAACATTAAATATAATTTGAATATTTGTATCCGTTGATTGCCACGTCAATATACTTCTAACATTTGTACACGTGTAGTCTCTGAAAGCGGCGTTCCACTACGAGTTACAGTCTCCTTTGTACTATTGTCGGTTGAATTTTCAACTGACGACGTGTACAGCTAAAGGATCAGCTGAAAGGTAGAAGCTGATAAAATTTTCACTGCAGTCAGTTGACTGCGCGTCCAGTTACGTAGATCAGTTGGTTAGATAGTTCAGTTGCTGGGGCGTCTGATAGCCTTTCAGTTTGTCAAACATCCGAAACTTAGTTTCCATAGATTTTTTATCTACACAAAGAATTCGAAGATTATTTTTGTGAGTTCATTGATCAGTCATGTATTCCAAGTTTTGTCAAACACCAAAAGGGGAAAATTGTTAGAACTAAATTTCGATTGTTTGACAAACTAAATGCTTAAATCGATGGATACTGATCAAAGTTTGAAAGTAACTGAACAATAATCAATTGACAGTTGCCTATAACTGAAGATTAATGCGCAGATTAACAAAGGCAACTGAACCGCTGAACTAAACTTACGCAGAAAACTGACTGATCAGTTGCTACATTCAGTTGTGAGCTTATCAGCCATTTTATCAGCTGATCCCTCAAACTGTACACGTCATCAGTTAACGAAAAGGAAATTCAACCGAAAACAGTACAAAGCAGAGCACAACTAATAGTGGGATCGCCGCATTCAGAAGCATATTGATGTGGAAAACAACAGATATAAAGATTCAAATACATTAATTATTACCGTTGAAGAGAAGCCTATAATAGCAGGAGAAGAGCAGTTGGAAAAACAACGATTCTATTCTATCAATCTTGTTGTTATTCTGCTGAAATTCTCACTCATATTCTAAAGAATTAGAAGCTCACACTTATCAGATATATTTGTAGCATTCTAAGCTACTTTTCGAGCATACTAGTAAATATCTTGTTATAATTACATCTTAAAAGAGATCAGTTGTGCTAAGTTCAGTGAGTACTGTGAAACATATTGAACTAAGAGTTTCAGTTTTCGCATTGTTAAGTCCAAACTGAAGTGAGTCTGTACAAGTATTTGTATCGATCAAAGTTTTTTAGTGGATATCTATCCTTGTTATAGAAGGGGTGACGTAGGAGTGATTGAAATCTCTGACATCCATAAAATCTTGTGTATTCTCATTTCAGTTTTTATTCTATCTATCAGTTAGTTTATTTCATCACTTTATTGTTAACTGATTGATATCGACTGACAGATTCCGAGTTACAGTTTGTCATTAAACTGACTCAACTTTCGAAAAATTGTGAAAATCGTGATTGTTTATTCAACCCCCTTCTAAACACTCTTTCACCAGTTAATCAATATTATCAAAAAACAAAAAAAATGTTGGATTAAATGTATACGGGTGAGAATAGTATAAGATGTATGATCTCTTGAAAATTTGTGGAGACCCGGACGCTAATTCATTCCTTAATCGTCTTTTAGAAATAATTCAAACAATATAATAAACAGGGTCTATATTTTTTTTTAAAATACAAGCGGAAACGTAATATAATTCAATTCAAATTACATATTAAACATAATTATACAAATCTTGTATTATCTACAAGAATTCAACTAGGTTCAATATACTCAGTGCTGAATCCTAAGTTGCTTCGAAGCCCGGATCTCCACTATCTAGTCCAGCCTCGTTCTCTTCTTGACCCTGATCCTATCCCACCTGTTGTCATGCACACATACAAACAAGACAACAGCCGGATAACTCCGGTGAGAATTATTCTCAGTATAAATCATGTATACATGCAATCATAAAGACAATATAAAAGCATATAACAGATATTTCTAACATGTATTCAAATCAGAATATAAATCCATATCAAGAATAAATCCTATTCTAAACATGTACCATCATCAGAAACTAAATCAATATGTACCATATTCAGGAACATAATCAACATGATCATTATAACTGTCAATTAGACTCATGACTCCACATTTTAGACTAGACTCAATCCTAGTCTAGGGATCCCGATTTCCAGAAGTTAGCATTCCCATATCGACCAACAGTAATAGAAGAAAAGACTCCAGTTCTATCCACGTCGATAGGGTATCGATCACCAGTAATAGAAGAAGCTCTGATTCTATCCACATCGATATAGTATCGATCACCAGTAATAGAAGAAACTCGAATTCTATCCACATCGATATGATATCGATCATCAGTAATAGAAGAGTTACGTTCTATCCACATCGATACAATACGATCACCAGTAATAGAAGAAGCCACATTTCTCCACATCGATAGCCAATCATCCGGTGACAGACTTTGGCCTATCGCCAATACCTATCTTGTGACATCGTGCAATGTGCCCGTGGCGATCCCACCACTATCAGGCACTTCTGTCACAAGATTACTCGTCTAATACCTGCTGTCTATAAATCAAGAGAACAAGTACATCAATCAAATCAATACAATAAGGTAAAGTATGTGATTTAGGGAAACTCGAGCCAAACCTCACTCGAGTTGTGCAATCCCAACTCAACATTAATTTATACCTTTATCTTCTCGGTCCGACGAAGACGAAGTATTGAAGTCAACTCTGTCCATACCCAATCTGTAATGACAATCGAATAGATACAATATCAGTATATCACTCAGTTCAAAACTTGTTCTGATTAATACTCAAATCAAAACATAATCTGATCAATGCCACATCGACATATGATACCACGATACCATCTCAATCAATACCGAATCTGATCAATATCAATCAACTGATGTTTCGACGGCATAACAATACAGTCTCGATAACCCCGTCAATTCCAAACACACATATAATACCAGAACTCATAATCACCATCGATATAACTCATAGTTTCAACGATAATATAAATCTGATATCGATTTTCAATCAAATTGACTCCAAAATTCATAACAATTCCATAATCAGTCCGTTTCTTAATCTGACTTCGATTCTATGATGTAACATGTCAAGAACATCATATATGAGTGTATTCAATTCCACAACATCATAATTCAGAACATGTCAAACGTAATAAAACTTACGTCCAGTTGTAGCCTAGTTGATAGAACTCGTTACTGTCCTTGGATTCAAAATCAGACGAACGGATTTCTCGTAAATCGAATTCTAAAATCAAGAAGTAAAACTTTCCCTCAATTCTCGATTATCCTTATTAAGTTGTATGTATATATATATATATATACAAACTCGTGCATGATAGAAACGTGGCATGGTCTTGTCTGCATGACTCGCGCATATGCGACCCCAACCGGCGCATATGCGCGAGACCTACTGGTCTCGATGCGCGCTTCACACTGCTGGCGCATATGCGCGCCTCAACTCCGCGCCATATGCGCCAAAGGTTCTGTCTCAAAACTTTGGCTACAGGACTACTTGCATAGGCTTCGCAACTAGGCGCATATGCGCGCCTCAATCCGGCGCATATGCGCCAAAGCTTCTGTTCCAAAACGTTGGCTTCTGGACTGCTCGCGCATATGCGCGCACCCAAGTCGCGCATATGCGCGAGACCTACTATCTCGGCGTTTCGATACTCGCGCATATGCGCGCCCATCTCGGCGCATATGCGCCCAAGGTTTTGGACATTCCGCGCTGTGCGCCTTACACGCCACGCATGTGCGCGAAGGCACACCCTCGCACATGTGTTTCGCGTCTGTTCTCGTTTTCCCGGTCCACTCCGTTCC